>NW_028301600.1:26969696-27272727 GCF_987345545.1 Pholcus phalangioides
CACCTCTAAACATCCTTTGGTACTTTAGGCGAGTATCTTATCGACCTGGGCTACCGCGCCCGAGACCGGATATCACACTTGTATTTTTTCAATCACTTTAAATTCACTAGAAAATCAACTTTCGTGGCTCACTGAAAGTACTAGCTAAATGGGCCCGTCAAAAACCCTTTCCAGGACCATCACATGAGTAGGTCTCTTGGTCAGAATCTTTTGTGAGTTCCGGGAACAAGACTTTTATCGAGCTCCTTTTATTGATTTTATAGTAAATTTACAGTGTAAAATGCGAAAAAAAATGTGTAACATGTCTATAATGCGAGAATATGAAGGCCATATATATTCATTAAGATGATCGGTGATTGAAATACTTGACTTTCGCCACTATTACGAGCTAAAATTAACTGTTCCAAAAACTTTCACGACTTTTACAACTGGAAAAAATGAAGGATTACAAACACTGGTATCTCAGCAAATTTTTATTCAATTGTAGAGTGGCATTTCTTCCGATTTGTTAGAGAAAAGTGCAAAAAAAAAAAAATTATACTAAATCGACAACTTTTTTTTTCTAGACCTTTATACGGATTTCATTATATATATATTCAAGTTTTATTTAAATCATCACGTATAAAAATTTAAATTTTTTTAAATCATTTTCGAGAGGTTCAACCATCGCAGCAGAATTTTCCCGTTTTTGTGCTGATAATTTTTCATATTCCACTTTAATTTTATGTAAAACTAGCTGTTACCTGTGGCTTCTCTCGCGTGGATTTGGTAATCCGAAAATATTCGACGATGTTTTCTCCCATACAACATTTGAACCCCTCATGACGACCTTGGGGTTGAGTTTCCAGAAATCCAATCTTAGTGTGTGAGTCTCTATATTATAAAATATAATGCTGACCAAATTCCATATTTACAGTGGTTTGGGCTCAGCGATGATTGCCCCATATAACCTTTGAACCCCCCCCCCTCCCCAATATGACCACCTTAGAGGTTAAATTTTGGAAATATCTCCTTAGTGAGCCTGTACATTACAAAATGAAACTACTAACCAAATTTCATATTTATACCTACAATGTTTTCGGCTCAACGATGATTACCCCATATAAACTTTGAGCCTTCTTATGAACCATTCAGGGGTCGATTTTCGAAAAATCCCTTCTACTGAGTTTTTACATGATAAAATAAAACTATTGACCAAATTTCATATTTATAGCTTCAACGATTTCAACTCGGCATGATTTCTTTATGTAATCTTTGAAACCCCCCTTAAGGGTCGAATTTTGAAAAACCCCTTCTTGGTGCGTCTTTACATCAGGAAATGTAACTATCGATAAAATTTCATGTTCATAGTTTCAGCTCCACATGATTTTCCCATATAACCTTTAAACCTTTTGAACTTCGTTTACCTTTTCATTTTGAATTTCGTAACCTTTATGAACTTCGTTATGGGGGTCGAATTTCGCAAAACCCTTCTTATTGAGTCTTTTACTACATCATGAAATAAAAAACTACTGATAAAAAATTTAATATTTTAATTTCAATGGTTTCTCCCAAGGGATCAGCATGATCCGTCCAGGGAATTGGTTAGGGCATATAATTCTTATCAGAAAACTCCTATTTGGGTGGAGGAGGGCTAAAACGCCGTTGACTTTGTTTAAACTCCAAAGCGTCCAAAGAACATGGAGTCCACAAAATAGGAAAATAATAGAATATAAAAAGACAGTTGAAGTATACTGAGAAAGAAATCGATATAAAAATTCATGTTATAATTTGAACTGATTTGAAAAAACAGTAAAAGAAGTTTCAAAGCATATAATAGAAAACTGAAATGCATAAATATATAAAAAACACTTTAGAGAGAGAGAAAAAAAATAAGAACCACAAGAAATATATGCGTGTAAAAAAATTCACTGTTAATAACTAATTCTCTAATTTCTTGAAAAATCGAATTGCTCCCTTGTGGGGCGTGGATCCCACGTTGGGAACCACTGGTCTAGAATGATGTACTCGAATTCCATCGGTAATATTGGTTTCGTTTGTACATATTGATATGCGTGAAGAAAGCCAACATTACAAGACAAATACAAATACGCCACAACAGGCAAATTGTCAACGAGGTGGCTGAGAAAAAGATGCCCATAACGAAAATATGGATGTCATATATTCCAAAAATACAGCAACCCAATTAAAAATGCAATTACAAACAATATATATACATGATGAAATATATTATACAATGCCCATAAAGAATACTTATGGTTGTCTAATTCCCTAAGTATGGATAGCTTCTCGATTTACCCCAACATATTATCGTATTCCTTTTTAAACGTGCCACTTGTCAGACCGATAAAAATTGGTTTTTTCACAGTCTTTACACTTATTTAATTTAATTTAATTTTTATGACAAAATACGTGCAGTACACGTATCGCGTAGGGGCAATACTGATGAGTAATTAAATGAAACTGATAAAAAAATTTACATATCTACTCTATAATTTAAAATCACAAACTCGAAAAGGGTCTGTTTCTATGCAACTGAAATCGGTTATGATTTTGGGTCAAGTTTTTGTTTAACTCCCGAATATATCGGGAACCGTTTTACCCATCAGGACCAAGTTATGCACATGTACCCAAAGGCATGGCCCCTCATCCTGCAGCAGGGCCCCTAGGCTGGGATAGTTGCTGGACCCCCAAACCAGCTTCTTCACGGGCCCCTCTGTGGTTAATTTATAGTGTGAAAAATTAAAAAGTGATAAGAATCGTTCCGGCCCTTGTCCGCCTTTCCTTTGTGGGGCCATGCCGAGAGGTATGTATATGTATAATTTACATATACATATATCACCAGCGCTCCCAAGACACGGGGTCGGGGTACCCAGATATATAATTGGGGGCGTTGTACATATAACCTTCAGGGGAAGTTAAAAGATTTCATTTCCAGGGGTCATTGATGGATCTCATTGTTTTCTTGCTGCTTTAACATTGATAAATTTTCAATAGCGGAAGCCCAAGGTATATCTAGTCTGGGGCCCCATAAAAATTTGTGAATTGGGTCCCGGGTAATTGGTTAAATTTCGTTGTTAAAATGAATACAAGTCAAAAAATTTTCGTGGCCTTCACAGGGAGGGGGGATGTCCGACAAGCCTTTAGGTCAGGGGCTCCATGACAGGTTTCATTTCGGGGGCCTTGGAGGAATCTCAATGATTTTTGTTGTTTAACATATATTGTGAAATTTATAACAGCGGAAGCCTGAGATCAAGCCAGTCTGTCTGGGGCCCCACCAAAAGTATGTGAATTGGGTCCCGGACCCTTGACTGGGGTGTCCTGAAATTTATTTGTTGGTAAAATGAATACAAGTGAAAATTTTTCATGGCTCTTATAGGGGATGTCCGACAAGCCTCCAGGTCGGGGACCCCATGGAGAAGTTGACAGGCTTCATTTCGGGGGCCCTGGATGAATCTCATGAATCCCATTGTTTTTTGTTGTTTGCCATTGTAAAATTTGCAGCATCGGTAGCCCGAGATAAAGTCAGACTGGGGGCCCACTAAAAGTATACGAATTTGGTCCCGGATAATTGGTTTGGGGAACCTGGATTTTATTCATTGAAATGAATTTATTTGTTAGAATGAATACAAATGATAAATTTTCGTAGTCCAACAAGACTTTAGTCTGGAACCCCCATGTGGTACTGGGGGTTCCAGTACCCCAGTACCGAGTATCCCCAGTTTTCTGGGGGTACTTGATGAATCACATTTGTTTTTGTTGCTTTATTATTGTAAAATTTGTCAGTAAGCTGGCGCTTTCACATGTCACTTTTCATAGCACTCTGATGAAGTGGGACGAAATAAACAAGATATGTTGTGAAAAGGAAAGGAGAGTTGGCCGCCAAAGTTGCCGGGGAGGGGATAGAGCCCCCCTAGCATTTAAACCAAATTTACCAACTTCATTTGGGAATTATTCATTTATCAAATACAAATTAAATTTATCAAACTTACTGAATGAATGAACGCCAGAACTTTGCCACTGAATTTATCCCGTTGCCGAGATCTCTTCCAGCCCAGCTTCGTGGCCGAATCCGGAACACTTTATTTTGTGATAAAATTTTTTTTTTTACAACTTATTTTCCCCGGACAATTGGGTACTGTCGCGATTAACAAATTTTGTGGTGATTTTAGACGAGATGGGATTGGGAGTTGGAGAAAATTCTGGGTTTCGTTAAGACGGAATGAATGTACACATATTAGGATGGAGGTATATTTTAAAAGTAATTAGAGGGGGCCCCATGCCATCTCATGTGTTATCTTACACTTGTCATATTATATACACAGGATACAAAGAAAAAAAAGAAAAAAAAAAGAAATGAGGATTTTATTGTGAAATATAAAATATATCAATCGGAGCGAGTCATCTCGCTTAACATTTTATTGGTGAGCAAATGGGTTTGATAACTTGCAGACTAGAAGCCAGCATCAGTTTTATTGGGTTGAGCTCACTCGCTCCGGTGAGCTCAACCCGGAAGCTCAAAATATACAAAATAGAAGTATTGTGTGCTGGGGAATATATACAATTAGGGATCACCCGTACCATCTCGCTTAGCACCGTATTCGGTGAGCAACATGAATACGACAACATTATCAAGATTACTGAAACGATTGGTGGTTATGCATAATCACTGGTTTATCGCTCTTTTATCATAACATATGTATATAGCTTATTTTAACGTATATAAGGAACCTCCTAAGGAATGGACATGAATGGGTGCAGGTGATCAGACAGAATGCTTACGTACCTGTCACCTGTCAGAGTCGTATCTAGACGTATCAGGGATCCCATATCACGCCAACTGCACACGCACCATACCATCACAGAGCCTCCACCAGCTTGAACAGTCCCCTGTTGACATGTAGGGTCCATGGATTCATGAGGTTGTCTCCATACCTGTACACGTCCATCAGCTCGAAGCAATTGGAACCGAGACTCGCCAGACCAGGCAACGTGTTTCCAGTCCTCAACAGTCCAAATGTTTTCCCTTACCATCTGTTTTAATTTTTAACAAATGATAGCTATATACACTCATTGCCATAAAAATTTGCGCACCAAGAAATAATTGTGGGATCGAAACAAAAGTTGGCCTGAAGGTACATGTCGGGCAGATATGCAAATGATTAGAAATGCAGCGTGATTGCGCATTGCGTAATGCCACTAAAGGGCGTTGAACTTCGTTCTCCTTGGAGTATAAAACAGGTAAGCAGAGCTTGCTGGAGTGTATTTAATCGTTTGCAAAGGAAATGCTGAGGTAGACATGCTTACGCCGCCGTCGAAGACCATATGAGCAGTTGTCAGAGTTTGATAGGGGAAGAATCATCGGGATGATGGAAGCTGGGTGGTCAGCTCGGCGAGTAGCTCGTCAACTAGGCCGTTCTGATTTTACTGTGAGGAGGTGTTGGGACCAGTGGACAGAAGAGACGTCATTTACACGGCGACCAGGTTCAGGACGCCCTCGACAGACCAGTCGTCGAGAAGACCGTCACATCATCCGAAACGCACGCGTAGAGCCAACTGCCTCATTGGCCGCTATCCAGACACAGGCAGCAGCTTCACTACGGCCCCTGTGTCTTCCCGAACCATCGCAAGGCGCCTGGCTGAAGGACATCTGGTATCGCTTGCGCCCATTACGTGTGCTGCCAATGACACCCACCCACCAACGCCTCCGTTTGGAGTGGTGTCGAGCACGACGGGATTGGACTGCAACGGAATGGAACCAGGCCGTCTTTAGCGACGAATCGAAATTCAACTTGAGCAGTGATGACAATCGTGTTCGTGTGTGGAAGCCCCGTGGTGAACGCTTCAATCCTGCCTTCGCTTTACAGCGACACACCGCTCCCACAGCTGGTGTCATGGTATGGGGTGCCATTGCTTACGATACACGGTCACCCCTAATATTGATCCATGGCACAATGACAGCGCAGCGGTACATCCATAACATCCTTCAGCCACATGTGTTGCCACTCATGACAGGGCTCCCAGGAGCCATTTTTCAACAAGACAATGCTAGGCCACACACAGCAAGGATGTCACAAGACTGCCTCCGCCACATTACCACCCTGGCCTGCTCTATCCCCAGATTTGTCACCAATCGAGCATATCTGGGATCATTTGGGACGGCAAGTTGGACACCCTACGAGGTTGGTCGAACTAGAGGCGCATTTACAGCAACTGTGGAACGAGATGTCTCAGGACATCATACGGAACTTGTATGCCTCAATGCCCGCTCGTATCACATCGTGCATTCGCGCTAGAGGGGGTCCAACAGAGTACTAAAACTTCTGTTCATCTGTACTTTTTTCTGCAATAAATGATCCTTTTTCTTGGATTTTCTAATCACTTGCTTATATCAACCTAGTACTTACATGTGTAAAATTTCGTTTCATTTTGACGACTTCTTCTGGGTGCGCAAATTTTTATGGCAATGAGTGTATAATAGCTGACGTACCGTAGCTCTATGAGACGAGTGAAAAAAAAATTTAGAGAAAAACTATTTACACTCATGTCCATAAATTAAGGATAATTCAGAATCACACGGAAATCGAAATCTAAAGTAAAAATTTCTCCTGTAGAATTATCACACGCATCTGCAAGAATGATATGCAAATTTCAGGAAGCCACCAGATGATGCCGATAGTGCGTCACAATGACGAGAGTGTAAGAGGGGAGTATATAAGAAATGAGGGCAAAGAAGTAAAATTGTTCACAAGAGTTCTGTAAGGCGCTCAGTGCCATAAGCGAATAGTTATGACACAGAGGATGCATGTGGATGATTTTTTACGTGGTAGAATTATCGGCCGCCTGGAATGTGGGTGTACTCAGATGGAAGTATCCGACGAACTTGGAATTGCCCAAAGTGTCATCTCTAGGCTTTGGCAACGATTCCAAGATAACGGAAATGTCAGTAGACGTTACAGTACAGGTCGCCCCCGAGTTACAACGCCGAATGAAGGCCGGTATTTGGCAGTAACTGCCAAAAGAAGCAGACGGAGCACAGCATCCGACCTGTCTCGTCAGCTATCTGCAGCCACGGGTACCACAGTTTCAAGGCAAACCGTGTACAGACGTTTGGGAGATATTGGTCTATATGCTCGCAGGCCTGTCAGATGTGTTCCGCTCACGGCAACTCACTGTCGGCAGCGATTAGCCTGGAGTAGAGAACATGCAATGTGGACATCGTCACATTGGGCTTGTGTGATGTTTTCCGACGAGTCCAGGTTTAGCTTGCAGTCTGATTCACGTCGGACTTTCATATGGAGAACGCCAGGTACCCGTTACCACCAAGACAACATCATTGAACGACACCGTTACGGTGGTGCAGCATTGCTCGTTTGGGGTGGAATTATACTGGGTGGAACAGATCTGCATGTTCAAACCGGAACCATGAAGGCCCAAATTTATCGGGACATCATTCTGGAACAACATGTACGTTTGTTTAGGGGTGCCATGGGCGCATAATTTGTGTTTATGGATGACAACGCCCATTCTCACCGAGCAAACATCGTAATGTTTTGCCTTGAATCTGAGGATATAACCCGTATGGAATGGCCAGCATTCTCACCTGACTTGAATCCGATAGAGCATGTGTGGGGCATGCTTGGCCGACGAGTTGCAGCCCGTCAACCACTTCCTTCATGTGTACCGGAACTTCGGAGAGCATTGCTTGCTGAGTGGAGTGATCTTCCCCAAGATCAGATCGATAATTTGATACTCAGCATGCCTAGGCGTTGTACGGACTGTATTTCATCGCATGGGAGACATACAATGTATTAACCATCATACCAACCATGTAATAGAAAGTTTTTGTAAAGGAGATATTTTTTACAATTGCTCCAGGGAGCAAAAATCGTAGTTTTTATGAATGGTATCATACATACGTCATCGTTTTTGTTCTTTATCTTTTGTTTAATAAATGGGCTTTATGAATAAGTAACGTTTGTTTTGTTTCTGAACCTTTATTTGCCGGAGCTGGCATTATCCTTAATTTATGGACATGAGTGTATATAATGATATAGTCATAAAGTTTTACTGTCAAATTTTGAAAAATAAATTATTACCACATCGTGACTGCGGTTTGATGGGTTGACATAATTAACGTGGACATAATTATCACGAAAAAATACGTCAACTTGGCGATGATGCATGAAAACATTCCGTCCCGCCTCTCAACTTGACGATGACCCCGTAACATGTCTTTTGTTATTGTACTTTGGCCAGGGATCTCCTTCCACTTCGCAAAATGGCTGGCCAAAGCCCGAAATTCGTACATTGGCCGGGTCAATTTACAATGAAATTGGCCGATTCGCAAACTGTCTAATTTCCGTTTTTCGGCAGTAACAAAAAGACAAACAAAAATTTACGTTTTAATTTTTTTTTTACAACAATCAATACATGAACATGAAAAGTCACCGAAAGTATGCATACTGAACGGGGGAAGCGAATGCCTACTTCCGCCCATTGCAATAATACAATTTTTTCACGGAACGGAAGGAAGGGGAGGGGAAGGACCCTATCCCCCTCCTACTCTGTATCCACCTATGTAGGAGTGACACGTTGAGATGGGTTACAAATTTGATAAGTGACGGGTAGAGAAAATTAGACGAACAGGAAAAGAGGGTAATTTTTTTTTATTCATTCTGAATTTTTTCGGAATTTTTTTCAAAAATCTTCAATGAGAGCACCCAACCCCACGGTGGGTGACTTGCTGCGGCGTTGTAATTAATTTGATTTTGTTCTGTATTAGTGAATAATAAATATTGTTAATACTTAAAAAAGTAACTGGAGGTGTTGAATAAAATAAACGAAATAAAGTGAAATAAATAAAAATAAAAAAAAAAAAAACAACAGAACCAAATAAAATAAATAAAATAAGTAAAAATGAATAAAAAATGAAATAAAATAAATAAAAATAACAGAGAGGTGTTCACCCCCCCACCCCACAACTACTATATTATGATATGCTCACCAACGGGGGTCAGGTATACTTTTTTTTGGTCACATTCCATCCCTCAAGGTCGTCTTCTCGTTTCAAAGATACACTATTTGTTCTGATCATGAGTATTCTGACAACTCGATGTTTCAAGTTATCGGCTCATACAAACAGAAATCAATAATGCAATAATGGGGGAGTCCACCTTTTCACCCGACCCAGTTATCACTCTGTTAGGAACGCTATCCATCAATTTTTGGAATGTTTGTATCGGAATAGTGTGCCATTATTGCATAAAGAGTTGAGACTTTTACTGTAAGCATCACATAATACAGTCAGGGCCGTCTTAACAGCACTAGAGGCCCCTGAGCTAAGTGGTGTTCCGGAAACCCCCAATTTAGTTGAAAATGCGTACCTACCAATTCACATACTTACTATTGAAAACCATGGTACAAAATATAATTATCATGAGGTCCCCAATGCATAGGCCCACGAGCCGTTCCTGGGTGGGCCCATGCATTAAGATGGCTCAAGTACAAATCTTTGCCGTGGTGCCTGGCTCGCAGCTGACGTTCCAGTTCATCTTAAAGAAGTACCATAAAATTTACGCCAAGGACCAGTCCAATTATTTAACACCCGTTTCAAGAAACCGTACGACGCTAGCAGTATGGACTAGGGCCAAGTCACAAACGGTCTCTCACATAACGTCCTAATATGAGGCTGTATTCAACGTGCGATGCACAGGAACCTAAAGGACAAGTCCATATTATGAGATATAGCCACATAGTCACTGATCAGATGCACCAAATTTCAGGTGTGTCCGGACATACATGATCAAATAGTGTATGCGATATTTGTTTAGCAGTATAAATAATTCCAATTTTATCCTATGGGGTCATTCAAGTATTACGTCAGTATCGATGGGGGGGGGGGGAAGGAGGTTTCCGATTTGCTGCTGCTGCTGCTAAACCAGACATGCACGTCGTCCATATTCCTTGCTAACTTTTGATGACAAGGGGAGAGGGGGGTTTAGATGATGCTTACGTCATCAACCACCCTTTATGAAAATATGAAATACTCTTGATGGCATCTTACTCGGTGCGCAAAAAACGAGAAAAAACTTTCACAAGTTTGTGGGCACCTGAATTAACATTCTCGCTAATGATAAATCCCTTACAGAGCCACTTCAGCGATCTCTAAATGTTTCACGTATCCTTCAAGTGCTCAGGAAATGTTTCGGGCCACTTAAGTGCTCTGGAAATGTGCAACGCATCACTCAAGTGATCCGCAATTATGCCACGGATCACTTAAGTAATCTGGGAATGTTCCGCGGGTAACTTGAGCGATGTAGAACCGCACTGGGGGCCGCTTAAGTGCTCTAAGATTGTGTCACATGTCACTCAAGGGATCTACAGGAATGTAGCCATGGATCGTTTAAGTGTTCTGGAACTGTGTCGCGGGTTACTCAACTGATCCTTGAATATGCCACGGGCTTATTTCAGTGATCTGAAAATGTGCCACGGGCCACTCAAATGCTTTGGAAGTGTGCCACGGATCATTTAAGCAAACTGTAAATGTACCGCTTAGTTCATTTTTACAAAATTGGGTTTGAGGGGGCAAGCCACATCAGATAACCTCCAGGACCACATTTAGTCCGCGGGTCAAGGGTTTACCATATATAGCTAGAAGGGTGGGTCGCAATGAATTTCTTAAAGAGAAATGTTGAGTTCTTTTCTTACCCTTCAAATAGCATTGAAATTAACAGAAATCGATTATAATAACATATAAAGGTAAATTTCTTTCGAAATTTTAATTTTTTTTAACAAAATGTTTTTACATTAAAAAAATAATTTTTTTTCGTCAGGGGGGAGGCGCACGAGCCCCCTATGCCCCCCTCCCGCGTACATTTCTGATCTCACCAATATGTGTTAGGAGGTAGGGGGCAGTGGTGACGAAATTTTGCTGACAAGGGGGGAGAGGGTCAAAAAATTGCTAAAAATTTGATGACGTAATACTTGAACGACCCCTATGTCTTGATTTTATGTACAGATGATATGTACCCTTCAATATCATAATGATCCTTATTCACTATCACTAAAATTCAATTTTTTATCAAATTGCTGTAAATACGAGCTACTTCTACCCTGGGGTCCTCCTTTGTCCCAAAACGATAAAATAATAAAATGTACGCTAATTACCATAGAAACCATTTTCGGAACTTGTTTTCTGTAGTTTCTTTGTGTAAATGGTTTTCTACAGTAATTAGAGAACGTTTCATTATTTTATCGTTTCGGGACTAAGAAGGATCCCCAAGGGCCAAAGTAGCCCATTTTTACGGTATTTCCGAAACTGACCATTGTAAGTTATTGTCACAATTAAGTTATTGGCGAAAGTGAAGATAGAAGGAGATGATTATTGAACATAGTTTGTGAAAGGAATGCACTGTGTTATGTGAAGTGTCAGAGAGAAATATAACACGCGTGTAAGTAGTTTTTCTATTAATAGCGCTTCAGTTCTATCGAGGCCATTGTAAAGCTTCCGTTCAACACTGCTTTCAAACGAAACTTTTTTAGTTATAGGAGTTAAGTTAATAATGAATACTCACGAACGTGAGTGTTGGATAAACAATTAGGCATTCCATCTTCAGCAGTTCGCTCTTTACGTGGACTCAAACCCTAGAAACATATCTGGCATGGATCAAGTAACAAAATGTTGCATGGATTTGGTAAGCTACAATTTTTCCGAAGTAAATGATGTATTCACCAAATTTACACTAAAAAAGTTCTTGTTCGATCCCGATAACTATTTTTTAAAAGATAATTTATCGAAAATTTCATGTGATAAGGAGACGAAAAATGACGACAGAGTAAAAATCGAGATTTTTTCCCACTCGCTGTTTAGCTTCCAAACAGAAAGAAAAGAAAAATATTTTTATTTCATATAACCATGTGTAGATTCTAGGAAACATTCAGGTAATAATATAATGAAGCCTCGATAACTCGACACCCTAAGGCAGTGGTTAAATTTTTGTCACCCGCAGCTCTCTTGCCCAATTTATGGTTTATTTACAGCTCCCTAAAATAGTTTGGTAGATATTTTCACTTATAAAAGAAAAGAACCACTTGAAAGCATAAATAAGCACACAAATCAGTATCTCCAGTTCACCACGCCGCCGTACACTTTGAGAAACATTGATCTAAGTGGATCGAAAAATATGTCGACTTGAACAGGCATCAAGTAAATGAGGTTTTTGCACCTCACCTTCAATGATTTTTAAAAATCGTTAATGTATGTATATGTACTTGTATATAATTGAAAAGGGCTGTTGAATAGTCTTCACTTGTTAACTAGGGGAAGACCCTTCAATTGCTTCATTATGAGGACTTGAAGGAATCAAATAGGAGTAGAGGCTTAAAGTCCAATCTTCACTTTCTCGTGGTGCAGCCCGTAAATAGACATGTTTAACACGTGGTGAACGGAAGCGGATGGGCTTCCTTCAACCCTCACTGGCCAGCGTGGAGGATTACGGCCAAAATTATTGATATGGATAGGAGGATTACTCTACCCCCACATGTATGAGGGGGAATCTTCGACACATATCAATCTACAAACAAACGGGGGGGGGGGAATAGATAAAGAATAATTAAAAAATGCAAATGAGCAATATCGTAAAATTTTTCGAATTGATTAAGAAATGGGCAATTTCTGAAATTCTGAAAATTAGTTGTTATAAAACAGTTGAAATCATAGTTCACTTAATCAGGATTTAGTCATTATGTATCGAGGTTTTTCCCATTGAATTTAGTATTGTGCCAACCATGAGAATAATAGCTGTCGAGTTATCAACGTGTCGATCGAGGTTTCACTACACATGTAATATAAAAACTGTTTGCAAATGTTTCCTTTTGTTTCTGGACGATCGGGGATCGTTTTATTTTTGTTTTCTTCCTTTTTATCGTTTATTCTCATTATTACTGTTTTGTAAGATGGCAACAGTTACGTTCAAAACGTCGTGGTAACAAGTCGCACATGTATGTAGCTCGCATGTTTTATATTTGAAGAAATTAAATCTAATTCTAAAATGTCGTCTCATAATTCCGAACAAGCGACTGCGAAGCAAGCCCCCCCAAAAAAAAAACAGGTGCATATTGTGAAGCGCCATGATAATGGTCCGTCGAGAAGCCGGAGGCTCTTCGTGTGTATTTGTTTCGATTTGGAAGCTGGACAGCTCGGTGATAGGAAAGAAAACTTAGTCGTATCTGAAGGCGGCCCTGAAAGGTGAAGCGGCGAGATTAGTGTCGGGATTTGCGATTACGAGTGCGAGTTATTCTCAAGCGTGGGATTCTCTGAAGTCGAGATATGACAACAAGCGTGAACTCACGTATGCACAGTGCGCCAAGATTTTCCAGCTGAAACAAGTGAAAATCGTTAATTCAAGAAACATCTTGGAACTGCTGGACACGGCAAACGAGGCAATACGAAATCTACAGTGCTTGGGACTTGAAGTAAGTGGTCTCTCGAATGTACTGTTGGTGTACTTTCTAAAACAAAAATTGGATGATAATCTAATCAAGCAGTGGGAACTAAGTCAAGGTCAAGATTATCCCGAGTATGACGAATTCATGGCTTTCCTTGAAAAACAGGCCAGGTGTCTAAAGTCTGTCCAAGATGGTCCCAGACCAAGGGAAGAGTCGAAAGGCAATTCTAGACTTGCTTTTTCCTGTGCTATTCGTAAACAAGCTAATGTGTTATGTATAGTGTGTAAACAAGATCATAAGCTCAGTGATTGTAGCAAATTTAAATCCATGATATTCAACGACAGGTGGATTTTCGTGAAGTCAAATAAGCTATGCTTCAATTGCTTGAGGAATAATCACTCAGCTGCAAAATGTTTGTTTACAACCCGCTGCCAGTGTTGTAAAGGAAAGCACCATAGTCTCTTGCATGAATTCAAGGTACAGCCTCCTGTCGTAACACCTACGAGTGAAGAAGCAGCCGTGTCGAGCACTTTCAATGTTTCCAAAGCAAAATCAAGTCAAGTACTGTTGTCTACAGCACTCATAAATGTCCGCGGGTGCCGTGGTGATTATGTAAAATGTCGAGCACTCCTGGATAGTGGCTCCCAAACATCTCTCATAACCAAGGACTGTTGCAAGAAAGTAGGACTGATATTCAACAAATCTAAGCATTCAATTCTAGGCGTCAGTGATGAAATATGTGACGTTTCGACAGCACAAGTGAATCTGAAGTTCATCGCAAGTTGCGGCAAGGATCAAATCCATACAACAACAGCATTAGTTGTCGAAAAACTGTCTTCAAAAATCCCCAACTTCGAGATATCCGTTCCTCAGGGGATGTTCGGTGACATTCAACTAGCCGATCCTGAATTCTACAAATCGAGGCCGATCGATATAATTCTAGGTGCAGATGTTTTCTTCGATATTCTGGAGCCGGAACGACTCTCAATGCCTGGAGCTCCACTTGCAGTGAGGACAAAACTGGGATGGATACTGACTGGAAGGGTGCCGGCTAAGGGGACACGGCAAGGACTCGAAATTAGCTGCAGACTCAGTGTTGTAGTGCCAGTGTGGACGAGATTCTCAACCGGTTCTGGGAACTGGAAGCGATTCCCGCCGAAAGAGAAGAATTGTCCGATGAAATGATGTGCCAGGAAATTTACTCTACAGATGTCAAGAGAAGTGATTCGGGACGGTATGTAGTGAGTCTGCCATTCAAATCTACAACTGCTGAGTTGGGAGAATCTAGATCCATAGCAGTCAAACGATTCAAGACACTGGAGAGACGTTTGTCAAGCCAACCCGGACTCAAAAAGAAATACGTGGACTTCATGAACGAGTACCAAGAACTGGGTCATATGGAGCTCATTCCAGAATCAAGCGTGAGTACTCATTGCACTGAGCATTTCTATATGCCGTATGATGGTATCCTGAGAGAGCAGAGCAGCACGACTAAACTGAGGGTGGTGTTCGATGCCTCGTGCAAGACGTCATCAGGTATCTCAATAAATCAAATTCTGCATTCTGGTCCGAGACTCCAGGAAGATATCTTTGATGTTCTTATACGATTCAGATCACATGCTGTTGCACTCACCGCCGACATAGAAAAGATGTTTCGACAGATTCTCGTTCAGAGGAATCACTCCGAGTTTCAACGCATAGTGTGGAGAAACGATCCAAGTGAGGAGTTGAAGGACTATAGACTTAAAGGCCAGTCGCGGTCCAGGCTCTGTCCCTGATGGGATGTAAGCCATTTACCCAGAAGGGTTGGACCACGCTGGGGGAGGGCCAGCCACGCCGGGCCGGAGGGCCCGGAAATCAAGCCCCCCGGCCCGGCGTCTCCAACCCTCGAATTCTAAGGTTGGTGCTCCAGGCCGCAAGCAGGCCAAGAGGCCCGGCCTCCCTACACCCACTGCCCGGAGCAGTCTTATCCCACAGCTCCCCCCCTCCCGGGCACACCCCGGAGGACCCCACAAACCCAGCAGCCGTCAACGACCCCCCCACCCACACCCCCGGCGACCCGAGCCAAAAACCCCCAGATGGTTTTTATTTTTCCTTATTTAAAAAAATATACAGGATATACAAATGTACACGTTCTCTTCTACACTTGGCAGACCGCTCGTAGCGCGACAGGTGCCCAAGTGGGCGCGGTCTGTTTACAGAGTGCAGCCACTGGTCCGAGACAAAATACAAAGTTTGGACCGCTCATCGTGACATTTGCCCAAGTGGGCGCGGAGTTATTACAGAGTGCAGCCACTGATCCGAGACAGAACACAAATTTGGACCGCTCATCGTGACATTCGCCCTTGTTGGGCGCGGTTTTGACATTGTAGTTGATCTGCCATCGAAAGAGAGTTTGTGGGGATTTCGATACCTCTGATATGTGACTAGTCCAGAGGGCTGGGTCACATCACTTTTAGAGAGTGTCTCTGGAGTTCGTTGATATGTGGTCAGTTCATGAGCTGGGCCGCTTGATTCTCAGTTGAAGTCTCTGGTGTCCATTGGTGTGGGGCCAGCCTATGCTGGGCCACACTTCGTTGAGTTAGATGGCTCTAATGTCCTGCTGATATGTCGTGGTCCGACCAAGCGCTGGGCCACTCTACGTTCAGATAGCTGGCTCTGGTGTTCTGCAGATGGTGCTATAATATGACTAGCCCAGATACTTGGCCACCATGTTTACGTTTATATGATGCTCTGTCTTAGACCTTTCAAATGAGATGTCTGAAATACTCCCCAGTTTCAAGGGGAACAATTTGTTCGAGGCTCTGTGAAGGATTCCTCTGTGCATGGTGCAGGACAGAGCCATTACTATATACATTTGTTTTGTGTATACATTGATTTTGTTTGCGACTGTACGTCAGTGCTGTCAGAGGCTCAGTAATCTGCCCGCCCTGTTCTTCTTTGCTGTGGGGTGTTAGTCTACATTGTTGCGCGTACAACTGCGCGTCACCATTTGAAGCGTTCTTCCTCTCCGTGGGGGTGGAGCAGTCAGGGATGGTTCATGTTCTGAATCGTCTGAGTCCATCGATGGGGATCTTCTTGTTCTTATCAGTTGCCGTCTTCGCTCGCTTGGAATGAATAGTTCTTGTTGTTGTTCAAGCCTGTCCACCATTAGGTTGATTTTCTTGGTGCAGGCTGTGGATTCCAGCAGTTTCTTCCTCCATATTAGCAGGTTTGTCTCTGAGGGGGCTCCAAAGTGGGGGATATTTATGAGCGGGCATTCGGTTGCGTAATGTATTGGAGATCCTATTTTTCCACATTTGCAGGATGTGCTGCCAATGATCTTAAACCTTTCCAGGTAGGTTGGGAATGGCCCATGTTCTGTGAAGAAGAGGGTCATTCCCCTGGACCAGTTCTGGTTTTCTATTTTCACCTTCGGGAGGAGCTGATGAATTTTCCTCCCTGTTTTCCCCCGGTCCCATCTGCCTTGCCATTTCTGCACCATTTCCCTCTTGAACCTAGCTTTTACCCAGGAGTTGGGGAACGGGAGGCGGACGTCTATTGCCTGGCGCTTTGTGGTTTGTTTAGCCAGTATGTCGGCCTCCTCGTTTCCCCGAGTTCCATCGTGGGCTTTGACCCAAGATAATCTGATCTCGTGGTGGTCACAAAGTAGTGCTCTTATCTCTCTTGCTACTGCTGATTTGGTCAGTGGGTTCAGTATGGCATACAGTGAGGAAAGAGAGTCAGTCTGTATCCTGACTGTGTCATCTCTGAATGTGGTTACTTTCTTGACTGCTTCCTGTATGGCGTGGAGTTCAGCTTGGAAGACTGTAGACTCATTGTTAATCTTCGCAGACCATTTGTCAGTTATTGTGTTGTGTTCTAAGACTACGTATGCTGCTGCAATACCATCTTCCATTTTAGAGCCGTCGGTGAAGATCTCTATGCCTTCTGGTTTTTTGGTTTGTGTCAAGGATATCTGGTTTTCCTTTGGCGTGTTGGCAGGGTGGTCTGACCATCCTGATTTATTCTGTTGCATGGATGAAGCCTGTAGGTTATCCACGTCCCGTTTCATTCTAGTTAGTAGTCCCACCTTGGCCTCATACTCAATCCATAGGCTGAGTGGTGGAAGTCCAGTGATGACTTGTAGGGCGTTCGTGGGGGATGTGCTGTAAGCCTTTGTGATGTATAACAGAAACCCCCTCTGTGCCGAGTCGAGTTTCGCTTGGATTGCTTTCGTGTGTTTGCCACCCCATACCGGAGCTGCATAAGCAAAAATTCGTTGTATCACTGTGATGTATAGAGTTCGTCTCATTCTGTTGTTTATGCCCCAATTTCTTCCTGCGCTAGAAGGACTATAGACTGACTTCAGTTACTTATGGTACAACCTGTGCTCCGTTCTTGGCCATTCGAACAATTCAGCAGCTGATTCAAGATGAAGAGCAACAATTCCCAGATGTTTCAAGGATTGCATCGAAGGATTTCTACGTCGACGATTTGCTGACCGGTGCTGCAACCATCAGTGAAGCAAGGATGTTGATGAACAAAATGATAAAACTCATGCAAAGGGGAGGCTTCCAGTTGAGAAAGTGGAACTCTAACATCAAGGCGGTTATGAATGACCTTCCCTCGGAACTTCAAGGTTCTACAAATCTGGTTCAATTCGAAAAAACTCCGTTCAAAAAAATTCTGGGAATTCTATGGAATACATGTGTAGATACCTTCAGTGTTCAGGTTGATGAAACTTCCACAGAAATCCAAACAAAAAGACAGCTCCTATCCCAGATTGCTAAGGTTTATGATCCTCTGGGTTTTTTGAGTCCGACCATCGTGATCCTAAAAATTCTGATGCAAGGTCTGTGGAAGGATCATAGGGGTTGGGATGAACCCTTTGACGCTTCATGTATTGTCGGATGGAGAAAAATTAGTAAGGAGTTTTCTCTCCTGAAGGACATTTCTGTTCCCAGATTTCTTATGGGGAGTACAAGGACTGTCAGGAGTATGGACATTCATGGATTTTGTGATGCATCATGTAAGGCATATTCTGCAGTTTGTTACCTTCGTACTGAGTTTACAGATGATGCAGTGAATGTAGCCTTGATATGTGCAAAGACAAAGGTTGCCCCATTGAAATCTACAACCATACCACGTCTGGAACTGTGTGGAGCAGTGTTGCTGGCTAAACTATCCGAACGAGTGAATGGAGCTTTGAATTTGAAAATCAACAACACAATTCTGTGGGCTGACTCGAAGGTTGTACTTCATTGGATAAAATCCGATCCCACTAGGTGGAGGACATTCGTCGCGAACCGAGTGAAACAGATTCACGTATCAAGTGATCCAAATCAATGGCATCACGTTCCCGGCAAGGAGAACCCAGCTGATTGTGCCTCCAGGGGGTTACCACCGTCACAGCTGAGAGAAAATTTCTTGAGGTGGAGAGGGCCAGATTGGTTAAGTGAAAGTGGCTTGGTGATACCATCCAATTCCGACCCTTCAGACCAGTTGATGGAGAATGAATCGGAATTAAGGAAGTCGGTGAATGCAACCCAATCTCACGAAATCGTGGAAGAATGGAGTTTGCTGAGCAAGTATTCATCGTTTGTTAAACTTCAACGTGTTGCTGCTTGGAGTCTTCGTTTCATCCACAATTGTAAATCCAAGAACAAAATCGTTGGTTCACTAAGTGCTGCTGAATTAAATGATGCTACTCTAGCATTAGTTCGGATTGTGCAGAACTCAGAGTTCAAAGACGAACACAGTTTTCTTGATAAGGGAAATCCCCTTCCACCCACAAACAAATTATTGTCACTAAGTCCATTCATCGATTCAAGGGGTTTGATACAAGTGGGTGGTAGATTGAAACATTCGGATCTTAGTACAAGTGCCGAGCATCCATTGCTCTTGCCTAAAAATCATCATCTGACATCCCTGATAGGGGAACATTTCCATCTCAAATACCTTCATGCTGGAGCTGAACTGGTTCTCTCAATGATTCGACAGCAATTCTGGATTACGTCGGGTAGAAGCACCGTAAGAAAAATACTCAACGGGTGCGTAACCTGTTACAGATTCAAGGCACGGCCTGAGACGTCAATGTTGGGTAATTTACCCGCACACAGAGTCTTGCCCTGCAGACCGTTCCAAAGAACTGGTGTAGACTTTGCCGGACCGATTACAACGAAGCCGATATTGATGAGGTCGAAGGTTCGACTCAAGTCATACTTAGCGTTGTTCGTATGCTTCACAACAAAGGCAATTCACATTGAAATCGTGTCAGAGCTAAGTACTGCAGCTTTCCTTGCAGCATTTAGAAGATTCATATCCAGAAGAGGGAAGCCCACAGATATGTATTCGGACAATGCAACCAACTTCAAGGGTGCTGCCAATTATTTAAAGGTGCAGTTCGATTTCTGTAAATCTCAAGATGTACAGAAAGTTATCTCTGAAGAAAAAATCAATTGGCACTTCATTCCTCTGTTATTACCTCACTTTGGTGGACTGTGGGAATCCAACATCAAATGTTTAAAGCGTCATCTGTTGAAAACGTGCAAGGGAAGTGCTCTCACTTATGAGGCGTTAACTACTCTGACTGTCCAGATTGAAGCTTGCATGAATTCAAGACCCCTAACTCAACTCGGCCAAGATCCAAACGAGCTGCAAGCTCTGACTCCTGGACATTTTCTCATCGGTACTCCGATGACTGCTGTACCCGAAGGTGATGGTGACGCATCAGGAAGTCTACAAGCCAAATGGGCCAAGATACAAAAATTGCAAAAGGATTTCTGGAATCGATGGTCCAGGGAATATTTGACCAGTCTACAACCAAGGATGAAGTGGAAACGTGAAACGTCAAACATAGCAGTCGGCGATCTCGTCATCTTGAAGGAAGACACACTTCCCCTCAAGTGGCACTTGGCTCGAGTGACCCAAGTCTTTCCAGGTGACGACGGAAAGGTCAGAGTTGTGGAAATCAAGACTGTGAATGGTTTATACAAACGTTCCGTGAATCATCTATGTCGTTTGCCAGTCGATTATTGACTGTCACCTTTTTGGGGCGGGAGTATGGACGATCGGGGATCGTTTTATTTTTGTTTTCTTCCTTTTTATCGTTTATTCTCATTATTACTGTTTTGTAAGATGGCAACAGTTACGTTCAAAACATCGTGGTAACAAGTCGCACATGTATGTAGCTCGCATGTTTTATATTTGAAGAAATTAAATCTAATTCTAAAATGTCGTCTCATAATTCCGAACAAGCGACTGCGAAGCAAGCCCCAAAGAAATCAGCAGGTGCATATTGTGAAGCGCCAGTTTCCAAATAATTTTGATGTCGGCTAATTATTGTGAAGTTACTTAGCTATAAAGCCTTATAATTTTTCTGTTTGTCTTTATTAGAGGTCTTCAACCCATTTAAAGTTGTGAGCACCGTCTTTGCCTCATTAGAAGTAGAGCACTATTAAATCGTGCTTTTTTTCAATTATTCTGAAGCAGGATTTTTCTCCCCTTTAAATTCTAAAATCAGTTTTTTTATTCGAAAACTGTGAGGAATCAAAATAGAACTATGTGTGTAATGTGTATTACGAATGACGATACTTTTTATAATGTACGGTACGAGATAAGACATTAGATCTCTTGTTTAAAGTCTTCCGGCCGAGGAACTGTGAATGTGGTCAGTTGAAAGAAACTGACCAAGAACTGAAGAAAGGGACCTTTTCTCTTACCTTACACATGCCTTCTTATTGGAAAGCTATCGCAAAATAACCACCACACGTACTACATGGTTCATAGCGATAATTACGGCCCGGTTAGGAAATTGTGAACCTGAGTGCGGAAATTTTTGTCAATAAGGGAGCCTTCTGACCTCCGAAATAGTCTTGCAGATTGATAACGATAACTTATAGAGAAAAAAATGAGTCTGATTCAACCTCAGCTTCAAAATACGTAAAAAAAGAAACTTCCGACGAAAAAAAATTGATAACATAAACTGAAGTCCTAACGAATTTTTGTCCACGTTATGACATTGATCCATTGATTGCTGTTTAGTAAAAGTGATAACAGTACCCGATTATCCATGATTTTAATAACTAGCGTCTACTGTATTCACATGGGCTTTTCAACCAACTTCCAGTAATCCGGCACACTCTAGTTTGATATGTGCCGGGTTAGCGAGAGTCTACTGTACATCTAAACTATATCATAAAAACAGCAACCCAATAAGAGCAATAAAAAATCAATAATTATGATAAAATATAAAGATACTTACTTCCCATAAAAAATTACGGTTGTCTTATCTAAGTATGGATAGCTTCTCGATTTATCCCAATATGTTTATCATATTTCTTTATAGACGTGTCAATCGTGTAAGAATTAACGACCCCCAGAGGTAAGCTATTCCATTTATTCACAACCCTATTAGAGAAAAACTCCCTGTGACACCACAACCTAGAACTATTCCATATTAAACAATACTGGTGTCCCCTTGTCGGAGCAGTTGATAGACGGTGTATTAATAACTCATGGTCCATCCTATTGAAAATTGTAAACACTTCAATCATAGGCCCACATTAACACGGCCTCAGACCAATGGACCATATTAATAAAAAGAAGGAAACCCTTTGCTTGTAAAAAATGAAGTAAATCCTTCTGGTCATATTAATAAGAAATGAAGCAAACCCTTTTACTTTTTTCAGTAAAAGCAAATCCTTCTTCAGTTGACCTTTTACTCAGAAAATAATTAAGTACAATAATTTTTTTTCTGGAAATAGTTGATTCCTTGTTAGTGTCATTTCTTGAGAGCTGCTGAAATTTACATAATCTTACGTTCATTACGTAAAATTTATGTAATTTACTTAAATTAATCGATAAATAAAAACAATAAACCCACAGAAAATACTGGAAATGACTTGCAAAAATTAAATTCTTTGTGAAGAAATTATGTAAAAAAATACCACGTACAAAAAAAAGAAGTTTCTGAAATAGCTCGTATATATTAACAATCAGTTCGAGATTCAGAGTGAAGAGCTCCCTGCAGAGAAAGGAGTTAAAGGGCAAAACAGCTGATTTCCATACTTCAAATGGAGATCGTCCAAATTTGTTGCCAAAAGCCTGAAGAGGGTTAAGTAACTTTCGTTGGCATAAAATGACCGTGGTACGAAAAAAAATTGGGTGAAGGAAAAATGATAATTAATGCTTATTGCGATGAAAGGTTATCATGGGGTTGTTTGTTTAAATTAGGGCCCGTGGACGTTAAGGCGGCATCGCTCATGCGCGTTTTCATAACCTCTTTCAGTAAATCTTATGTATTTCTGATGTATTCCGAGTTCTACAGACACTCGTTCTTTTTTTAAACGGAATTATTAGCTCTGTGACCCTTCTCCAATACGTAAGGATACCCAGGGAATGTTTATCATTAGTTCGGGCCCTGGGTAAATATGAATTTTGTTCGGGCCCCTTACACATAATGTTCATTGAGGCTGAGCCATGGGGAAGCGGAGAAAAGGGCCCATACCTATAACACAAAAGACATTCAATTTCGGATCCCTGGGCAGGTGCTCTGTTTGCCCATGCGAAAAGCGGACCCTGAGGATACCCGCTTTCACTTTTATGTTCCCAAAAAGTCCATTTTTAAAAAACAAGTCCCGGCATTCTAAACTTTTCGCTAATTCGAACGGGTCCCGATTCCAGTTAAATTTAGGATTAGAATGGTAACATGTATTCATCAATTTGGATAACTTCTGTGAAAAACTAAATTTGAGTTGCAAGCAGGGCCGTCTTAAGAGCATTATAGGCCCCCGGCCAAGTGATTTTTGTGAGACCCTACCAGGCAAATTCTCGAAAATTTCAACCAGATCTCATTTTTGTGAGGCCCCTTTTCTCTTGAGACCCCCGGGCCATGCCCATGCCTTAATACGGCACTGGATGCAAGTCATGGCCAAGTATATCTAGATCAAAGGGCTTTTTCTCTCGTGAAAGAATAGAACACGCATCCCCATAAATCAACCATTTCGTTCTAAATTTTCTACATCTGGGGAAAATACTGCTAGGGACGGCTTAAGCGAGGGTGGGTGCAACTGGTGTGGTGCACCCGGGTGGCAGGTTGTAAAGGGCGGCAGCCTAGATTTATGTTTGGACACATACATCTTTAAAATTTCGAAATATAAAAATTCACAAGACACGCATCAGCGCTGTCACTCTTTTGAGCCATACCTTGATAATGAAAGTGTTGAGAAAACTTGAGGGTTATACCACGGAAACAAGAATAAACAAGAATCACCAGGGCCACTAGATGCTTGGTAACACGAGACAAGCACGCATTCTGGCGTCCCCTGGTAAGAGGAGTAAAAGGGAGATATTTGCGCCTCCTCTGGTCCGGCATCCGGGCACCCTATCCGCCTGCCCCCTCCCCATATTTGCGGCGCTGTCTATCACACAAGGCAAGTATGAATTTTTTTTGCAAGTAATTTTTCGTTAGCGGTCAAATGAAGTCAAAAAGAAAAAAAAATTGGGTTTCTCACTTCTCCAGTGCGTGGACATCAGAACCGCCTCGCACTAGGCCCGTGTTAAGAGCATCATTGGCTCCCGGGTAAATTCATTATTCCGAGGCCCCTTATCTAGCCAGAAATATCTACCTACCATTTTACATATTTACTCCTGAAAACTGTAGCCATATCTCTTTATCACGAGGCCCCCGGCCCGTGCCCAGGTGGGGCCCATGCCTAAAGACGGCACTGTCTCGCACTCCCCTAATTAGGCGTTAAATAAGATAGGTTCAGTTTTATGTTGGAGCTTTGAGAGCCCAGAGAAAACATGTAGGACTTTTTTCATGAAAGTTTTGGTGTATTTCTAAACTAAAGGACGAACAAGAAGGGGAAATAAAACGAAAAAAATAAAAACAAAAATCAACTCAAATCTGAATTTTGCCCATAAAAGGTTAATTAAAAAAAACAACCTCAAAAGGAATGAAGATATGATGGCTCATCAATAAGAGCTGTAATGTGGAAAAATTTATTTTTCATAATTAAGAGCGGCGAAATAACTGAGAACCAAAAGAATCGAACAGGTTCTTTAAAAGCGGGATGTATGGTCAAGCATATTTTGTTGAAAATAATGGTTTGCGGCTTTAGACGGATAGAAAAGAAAAGAAAAATCAGATTTTTTCCAGAAGGCCCTAGAATGAAACCCTTTTAGCCCCCACCACAGTCATCTTGACGGGGTGGTACATGAGGCTTTACATCATTGCCTTCTTCTCTAGGAGGTAATGTTTACACCCGGGCTGCAGGGGAGCTCGAGTCATCTCTGAATACCCGATTGACACTTTCCTCTTCCTCTTTTAACTCAGCTATAATTTCAAACCAACTGGAGTTAATACCAGTTAAAGAACGCAATACACCAACAAACCACGAATCTTGGTTCTATGATATTTCGCTCAGCATCAAGCACAAGCGATAAATTTTCGTATGCATTAATTTCACTGTTTTCTATCTCAAATATAGAACTGGAACAATTGAATTTAGAATGGCTGAATTCGATCGCAGTCAAATCAAACACCTCTTGTTTAAGTTTTGACGAATGGTGAACGAGAGAGAAGTATAGACTAAATCCCGTACAATAACAAACATTCTTGAAGTGATTGGCTTGGTTGTGGTCGGAAGAGCTCATCGTGTGAATGAACCTTGGTTCGAGTTTCGTCATTGGCTTGCAACATCGAATTCTCTCACCGAAACTTCATCATTTATAGATGACGCTGGCACTAGAAACGGTTAAAAAAATTAGTAACATATAATTTTATATTGAATATTTTTTTCACATAATATAAGTTACAGTACCTTTTTTTAATTCAAATATTTTAAACCTTATTGACAATAATCTGGTTATTCATGAGAAATTTTATTTTTAATTTTTATTAGCATGATTTTTTTTTTATTTAAAAAATCAAATGTTTAATGAAACTTTACGTTGAGGCTTTCCGCTACCCGTAAGATTACTGGAAAAATAAAGTAGATATATAGATTTTAATTTCATTGTATGAAATAAATCAGATGAATTCTTTAATAAAATTTACCCCCTGTTTAGCAATTGAGGGATGGGTAGCATTCAAAACTTTTTTAAATTTTTAAATTCCTGAAACTTTAACAAATCGTCAAGCATGTCGTATTCATACAAACATTTCACAGGTTTTTGTGCTCTTAATAACTTATCATTTTTTTATATTGACACTCCATGAAAACTTAATAAAAACAAAATTCTACACATGATAAAGTTCGGGTGATTTTACACAGCTTATTTTCAATTACCAGTAGCTAATTATTATTCATTAATTTAGCTAATTTATCTATTTCTACGAATAAATGGATTTTGACGAAATATATGCCACTGAATATATGTAACATTTTAAAATTATAAATTATGAGAAAGCATTATTAATTTTTAATTTATTAATTAGAAATTAATAATGCCACTCTAAATTATTTAAATTTATGCATTTAAATTATTTAAATTTATGCATTTAAATTATTTAAATTTATGCATTTAAATTATTTAAATTTATGCATTTAAATTATTTAAATTTATGCATTTAAATTATTAATACCCTAATACTAATACCCTAATTATTTCTTCTAAACAGAGAAGTCTAAGTCTGGAGTGAACGAGAAGATTTGTGTTCTGACTCATTCTACTTTATTCAGACGCACCACTTATTTAGCGGCTCGATGAGAAGGAAAAAATTGCGGACATGCGAGAAAAAAAATTTCCGGCTCAGCAGTTGCTAACAGTTGCTTGCAGTTTCTTGCCACTGACCGGTGAATTAACAATTTTATATCCCGTGGACTGGGCTGGACTTAGGCAGGTGCGGAGGGTGCGACCGCACCGGGCCGCTAACTTTTTGGGGCCGCAAAAGGGGATAAAAATGTTTTGATTACATTTGGACTTTAACTTCTTAACAAATCAATAGCTTAAAATTCAGTTCACGATAGAGAACCTCTAAAGTTGAGGGCCTGGGTAAATAATAGGTTTTCTAACTCTGAGAGCCCCAAATCTTCAAGTGTTTGATGGCGCACTTGCAATTTTTTTCACTGGGAAGCGGACACCATGTCCATATTTATTGCCAAACGGCATTTTTTATGACCACGAAGGAGTTTTACAGTCATTTCTCGAGCACCAGAGTACCCATGGACACACTGGAGTATTGGAAAATCCCTGTTCAGAGGGGCTACAATTTTTTTTTGCACCGGGCCACAAAATACTTACGCCCGTCCCTGCCCGTGGTTCACCTACGTGGATTTCTTTTACGTACATTTTAATTAGGGCTGAGAATCGATTATAATTTTTAACTTGTTAATCAAAATAACTTGACCGATTAATCGAATTTTAATCGAATATGTTCAAATGTTATTCATTCATAGCAAATAGTGTTAGTAACTATTGACAACCATAAATACATTATGGGCATTGTGCAGTATTTTATCATGTGTATATATTGTTTATAATTTTAGTTTTTAATTAAGTTGCTGTATTTTTGAAATATATGACATCCATATTTATTATGGGCATCTTTTACTCAGCCACCTCGTTGGGAATTTTGCCTGTTGTGGCGTTGTATTTGTATTTGTATATTTGTATTTGTAATTGATGCTATAAAAACATTCTTTCATTTCACGCATCTATCCACTGAATGGATGTAAATAGATATAGAAATGGATTAACAAATAAAGGCCGCCCACTTGAAGCTATTTAACATCGTCACCCTTTGCCAGAAACCTGAATGTGCAAATTTCTAGAACTTGAAAAACACAATTTTTGAATGTTTACTCTTCCCATGTTACTCTATGGAAATTGTTCTAAAATTTTTGGTAAAATATTTCAATAGGGGATGCACATTTGCGCGTTTCTGGCCAAACTTAGCAAAATAAGCGTGATCCAGCCAGTTGATAAACCCAAAAGTGAAAATTTGCACATTTGTGTCTCTGGCATAAGGGTAACGATATGCTGAACATGCTTGTCATATCCTGGAATTTATTAACTCTGATCTTGTGTCATTTTTTTAAATTAGTAATTTTAGAAATCATCATTAGTTTACGTTGAATCGACTTGTATTTCCTCGTGTCGAAAAATTTGATCAAAATAATGATTCAAATATTTTAAATGCAGTCACTTATCTGAAATATGCTATGTATAGGAACATAATTTAAGGCATTTAATCGATTCAGTCAAATAAATCAGGCAAAAATTATAAACTGTTAATAAAAATTTTAACAGAATTTTGATCGAGTTGATCGAGTCCCTGGACGTGAAATAGTCATATACGTGAAACAGTCCCTGGACTTGTGTATGTAAGCAAGTACCATGACAAGGGCCTTCAGGGTGCTGTTAAGACTATATATATATATATATATATATATATATATATATAAAGATTCATTTTATTAATATGAGAAACGCACATTTGTTATAATTTTTTTTTTATCTTGTGTTGGTGAGCAGAGCCGTCTTAACAGCACCCTGAAGGCCCTTGTCATGGCACTTGCTTACATACACAAGTCCAGGGACTGTTTCACGTATATTCGGGCCCCGGACAATTATAAACTTTTGGAGTGTTCTTTGAGGCAGAGGTGTGGGGAGGAGAGATGAGCCCGTACCTTTAAACAAAACGCAGCTAGCTTCAGGACCCTGAAAATTTGTGGGTGCACGTGCTTCGTTTGTCATTGCGAGAAACGGGCCCTGCAAAAGGTGGATACAGGCTACTCGAACGGGGAGGAGAGCAATCATCGAGAGTATGCAAGTGAACGGGGGGGGGGTGAATGTCCCTCTCACCCCCTCTGTACGCGCCTATGACTACATATTGACTAAAATCATAGTAACAAATCTCAATATCACGCCCCCCCCCCCAGGCCCATAGCTAAAAATTTTATTCGTGGGGGCACTTTCATTTCGGAAGGGGTGGGGGACCAAAGTGATAGAACAATAGATTTGGCCATCTTTTTCTTTTTTTTTCGGTCATTTTCTCACATTTCGGGAGGAGGACCAGACCAAGTCCCCCACCGCTACGGCCTTGCCCCCCACTCCCATGTATTTGAGGCTCTTTGTCATACGGGGGATACTACGATGGACCCATGAGTTAGGACGGCAATGCTGATGACACGAATATAAATCAGAATACATACATAATGTAGTATGACAAATATTAAGAAATTATACCTATAAATAATTAAAAAAATTAAAAATATATTGTTCAAATTCCTCCACTAAAATGCTCTCACAGATCATCAGTTGGTGACCGTTACGCATATTTTCAACGATTCGTTTTGGAACGAGTCTCTCTTGCAGACTCTTTCAAACAAGATACTCAGAATTTCCAAGAAATAAGCAAAATAAGAATACCTTTTTTTCTTTGTCGGCCCTCAATTCGGTTCGGGACCCCAGGACTGGTTGCCCCAGCCTAGTTATGGGTCTGAGCGCTGGTTGCTTTACAATACTTGTTTGTTGATGACTCATATATAGCCGAAAGGGCTTTAGTGAAGAGTGCTGAACCAAGATATATAGATATACTTTTATTTTTGTACTGTGAATTTACTATAAAATCAATGTAGAAGGATCATAGTAAAAAGTTCTGGCTGGGGTGGGATGAGGATCATGCAGGTTTAAAAGTACCGTGTTTTAAGGGACAAAATTTTTCTCATATTATCCGGTTCTTGCGAGGACAATCGTCCCCTCTAGATCCGCATCTTAATGAACCCACGATTCTCTTACGAGTTGAATGGTGTCACTATCCCGGATGCAACTAGGGTCACCGATTTGGAAATTCTCATTGACGAGCGGCTTAAGTTTTCTGAACATTGTTCAGCGGTGGTCAAAAAATCGAATAGAATGCTTGGTCTCATTTTCAAAAAGGTCTTTTCGCGTTCTCCTAAAGTCATTCTTCCGCTTTTCCGAGGCTTAGTTCGTCCTGGACTGGAGTATGCTGTAAGGTTTTGGAGGCTATACCTACAGAGGGACATAGACTTGGTTGAAGGGGTGCAGAGAAGAGCTACACGTGTCCTTATTGGAACACGGGGCTTGAGTTATGAAGAGAGACTTCATTTTTTGAATATGTTTACATTGGATGAACGCAGATGTCGAGGAGATATGATCGAAGTGTTCAAAATTTTCAATGAGATGGATAGAATGGACCATGAACTTTTAGTACACCGCCAATCGACTGCTTTTACAAGGGGACACCAGTATCGATTGGTAAGGGACAATGCAAGATTATGGTGTCACAGGGAATTTTTCTCTAATAGGGTTGTCAATAAATGGAGTAGCTTACCCCCGGAGGTAGTAAATTGTAACACAATTGACACGTTTAAAAAGAAGTATGATAAACATGTTGGGGTAAATCGAGAAGCTATTCATACTTAGAATAAGACAACCATAAGTATTCTTTATGGGCATTGTATAATATTTTATCATGTGTATATATTAATTATAATGTTTCTAATTACATTTTTAATTGGGTTGCTTTATTTTTCAAATATATGACATCCATATTTGTTATGGGCATCTTTTTCTCAGCCACCTCGCTGGACATTTTGCCTGTTGTGGTGTTGTATTTGTATAATAAGTCAATATAATTTTAAATTAGTGCTTTGTTCAGGGCCACAACTAGACGCTTGGGTAGCTAGGGTAAACACGCATTTTGGCACCCCCGTGTAATGTTGAAGAAGAGGTTAAATTTGCGTCCCCTCTGGTCCGGCACCCGGGTGCCAGACCCGCTTTCTCCCACAGTTGCAACACTGGCTTTGATGAGCTATTAAAAGTCAAAATATAAATACAATGCCAACGTATTTCAATTCCACTTCACAATCCGGTGAGGCTGCAAAATAGCATATGCCCAAGCAGGGACGGGCTTAAGTATTTTGCAGCTCGGTGTAAAAACAGTTAAGCGGCCCTCTAAAACGGAGTTTCCCAATCCCCCCGGTAATCATGAACACCCTGGTGCATGAGAGGTTTGTGGTCGGTGAGTGACCAAAAGTGTGACTTACAGATGTTGGTTCATGAACATAAGGAGTGATTAAAAGAGTGACCTAAAGCGTGTGCAAGCATGTGAATGAGAGAAGTTAAGAATAAACATCAAACTATTATTTCATGGTCATAAAAAAACCCATTTGACAATAAATTTGTACGATAGTGCCCGCTGCTCAGCGAAAAAATGCAAGTGTTATATCAAAGGCACTTATAAGTTCGGGGGGGGGGGGTCGGGGAACCTATTGTTTACCCGAGGGACGCAACTAGATATTCTTTCAGCCAGGCAAGTAATGTTATGTATTATAAGGCAAACAAGCAGTATATTATGCCTACTACTAAACCACACATGTACCTCGTTCATATTCCTCTGCGGAACCTCTAACGAATTGGTACATGCGGGAATGTGTGTGTACGTGTAGTGAAACCTGACGTAAAGTTTGTTTCTGTGTAATGCTTGTTATGTGTAGTGCTGCCATCTGCCACCAGTTTTTCTAAATACGAGTGAAGTGTAATGATTGAATAATTAATCGTTGTAGGCCTGTTGCTCTCTCTGGCGAGACTTTTTAATGGGGAGATCGGATCGCATTTGCGCCTCGAAGTTGGGAACCACAGGAAACCAACTTCAGCCGACCACCACTATGGCGACGGTGGGGTTCGAACCCGGATCCTCGCGATGCGAGTCCGTCATTATGACCACTCGACCACCACAGCGGCAGTATATTATGCCTACCTCTTCCTTACCTTTACCTTCTTTTAAAATTACCTCTTTTGCAAATTTTGAGTAATTTAAAAAAAAGAATTTAGCGCTCCCCCCTCTGATGCAGCACCCGGGGCACTAGATCCACTTGCATCCTTCTCTTGGCTTGGGGGGGGGATTCTGTGAAAACCATGGGCAGGGCCGCAACTAGATGCTTGATCAGGTGTGGCAAGCACGCATTTGGACGCCCCCCCCCTTGTAATGTGAAGGTGAGATTAGCGGGCGAAATTTGTGGCCCCTCTGGCCATGAGAACGGGGCACCAGACCATTACCTCCTAGAGATACAGTATCTCTAGGAGGTAATGACCTGATCAGCCTGCCTCCCCCCCCCCCACTTGCGGCCCTGACCCCGGGGAAGAGTGTTTGATGTCTGAATTTTAGAGGTCTTGGTCGAATTTTTATTTGCTTCGTTAAAAACATTAAAATCAAAATGCAATCAAAGTACTTTTATCCCATTTTTGCGGCTCTTAAAATTTAGCTGTCCGGTGCGGTCGCACCTGTCCAAATCCGGCCGTGGCCGATATTCATACCAATATTCTAACGTAGGTCGCCATGTTTAGCTAGTATAGGTTTAACGTTTTTAATATTTACAAGTGCAATTAATTTTTTGTTACGTAAATATGTTCTAATTAGTTTTTATGATTGCATTTTTAATTGGATTGCTGTATTTTTGAAATATATGACAGTCATATTTGTTATGGGCATCTTTCTCAGCCGGCCTGTTGTGTCCTTGTATTTGTATATTCTAACTGGAGGCCTACGAAGGTGGAATCAACACTCAGTGTTCTTCAAACAGTTCAACAATTTGATTTTATGAGTTAAAAGATAGTTTTCAAGAAAGTTATCTTGAAAGCTTGTGTTTGTCTAAAATTAGCAAGTAAAACAATATTTAAAGATGTGGGAATTTTTTTTTTTCCGAGTTCAAAAACATTAAATTTTTTTTTTCAAGGTGTGGATAGCAAAGGCGACCGTCTACTCTCTTTTCTACCTCGAAATTCGAACAACAAACAGCTAAGTAAGGATTGGAAACTGGTCGGCGGTCATGATGTGAAAAAGCATTTCTCTTCTGTGTGTGTGTGTGTAGTTGCAAAAAAACCATAACTCTCCATAATATTCAACGACGAGATCCAGGAAACGAATGAAAATGGAACGATGATAAGCCAATGCCAAACCGGCTGCCGGGAAGATAACACAAAATGTGAAATAGTCGCCAAAAATCGACTTTTCGAGCCAAGAGGGCCAGAGAAGCAGGTCCTGAGCGCCGGTGCGCAGCAGTTGTAGCGGCGGTTCGTTCCGCCGCGTGGCGTCGAGACGGGGGAAAAGTTGATGAGATTTCCCATCAGGCCTCGCTGCTGCCCCTATGTCCGCCATAGTATTGTCAGTAGCTGATTGCTGGGCGCGAAAGGAAAGATCTTTAATAAGTGTAAGCATTGTCCTCCCATGCAGACCTCACCATACGAAATAAAGGACAAGCTACTACGGGCAATTGACAAGGAGTACAATGTAAGTCATGTTTATCAAATGTTAAAATAGCATTTCTTGGTCCCCCCCTTTTGTGAGCCTATCTGCAACGCAAGCGACCACGCTACGCACCTTAGATCAGATCAACTCCATTACATGCGATTAAAAAAAAAATCTCTACAATTTTTCCACCTCTCGCAACTGTAATTCCAAGTGTGGGGTGCGAAATTAAGTTCTTAATTGATCAATCGTAATTTTGCTAAATCGTATAAAACGCTAAAGGCGGCGGACATGTAGGTCAGTAATGTTGTGAACTGCCGACCAAAATGATTGCTGTAAAGGGGGGGTTCTTTTATAAGCTCCGGCCAACGTCACGCGGGGCACATGCGCTCAGAGACCTTTGTATCATCTTCGGATTCCAAATTCGATTCACTTATTTTCGAGTTAGTAAGCTTCACGTTGGTTTTGAACAAAAAATAAGAGTGATGATGTAGATGGAAGCCATTCCAATGATATAGCTATGTGATTGAATACTTTGACATAAGCCAAATACCCATACTCATACTCCAATATCTATGCATGAACAGTTGAGATGTTTAACAATATTGAACGGTAATTAAGAAAATTTTCACACATTTTGTTTGAATATAAGCACATATTTTGTCAAGGAACAGTGAACATAAACATTTCAGGACTGATCTATAATTTTTTTTATCTCAAACCTTTTTGATGGCATTGCATTCAGTGGGATGTAAATAAATTAATGTATTTATTACACCTCTTGTGATCTTCTATGCCATATTTATCAAATGATAAAATATCGTTTTTTTATTTCCCTTTTCTTGTGAGCCTATCTGCAACACAAGCGACCACGCTATGCACCTTAGATCAGATCAACTCCATTACATGCGATTAAAAAAAAACAAATTTTTGCACCTCTCGCAAAACTAATTGACCTATAGGCATTGGCAGAGATACGGAGGGCGGGGGAAATACATTGCCCCCCTCCCAGCATTAAAGGTGGAGTCTGCTGATCTCATGCATATGTGTATATATGAATTGACATCTGTGTCCCCCTAGACTTTCAGGTCTATCTCTGCCTATTCCTGTAGGTCAGTAATGTTGTGAATTGTCGTCGGAAAAAATTGTTGTAAAAGTGGTGGGGGGGGGGGGGTCTTTCATAATTTCCGGCCAGGGCCGTCCTAAGAGCATCATGGGCCAAGTGATTTTTCTGAGGTCTTACCTGGCAAATTTTTGAAAAATTCAATCATTTCTCTGAGGTCCCTATTCTCTCGAGATCTGTGGGCCATGACTGGGTGGGCCTATGCGTTAAGACGGCACTGTCTCTGGCCAACATCACACAAGGCAAATGCTCTCATAGACCTTTGTATCTTTCGGATTCCAAATTTGATTTCCTTATTTTTGAGTTGGTAAGCTTCAGGGTGGTTATGAACGAAAATTAAGAGAGAAGTAGTTATGTCACTGAATATTTTGACATAACGAGCTAAAAATCCTAAGGCAGTAGCGGTTTTAAAGCAGTAACCAGTGCAATTGCAGCACAGCACCAAATTATAGGGGGCGCCAAAACAAGTTAGGAAAGTTAAGGATTATTTCTTATTTTTATGTATTTAAGGTATTTTAATAAAAATTACCGTGCAGAATACATATGAAAAGTAACAGCGAGAAAAAAAATTCAAGGTTTGAGTCGATGAGCAGTGCACATAAAGTGCATACTGTATATAGATTTCCGTGAAGATAAGAATACCAACACCAGTTATAGTAGATCTGTTATAACTAGTGTTGAGAATACGCACATACTAGGTTTTTTTTCTTTAACCCTCCTGGAGATACAGGACTTATTAGTTTTTCTTTTGTTTACAAAATGAGGGAAAAATAAAGAGAATTAAGAAAGTCATCTCCCTCCATCATCCCATTTTTCTGCTAACAAGGCAGTTTCCCTGCGTTGCCGGGAGTAAAAAACAGGAGGTTATTTTCTTTTGAAGTGATGGCCAGAGGGCTGAGCCAACACCATCTATAGCAGATATAGCGTCTGCTATAGATGATGTTGACTGAGCTGTGTGCGGCTTCTCAATTCCCCCATTCAAAACACTGAATCGAATCACCAACATTCTACATATTTTTTTTAAATATTGACGTAAGAAATGAGTCTTAAGATTTGTAGTTCCTTTGGACCAGGATCCTGCGTACTCGTGCACCGTTTTTCTACCCATCTAACAAATCACGTTTACATTGGCACCCAAGAATGACTATCGAACCACCTTGCCAAAGGGTTCGATGCCTAAATTTAAGAGGTCTAGGACAAAATTTTAAGCTATTGCTTTGTGAAAAAGTTGAAGTCATACACAAATGATTAAAATCTTTGTTTAAAAAATGTACAATTTCTCACAAATTTTATAAATAATTCCATCATTCATAAGTAAATGCTTAAGGATAGCTTTCCTTGTTCGTTTAAATGTGCTACTGTGATTCCCATTTTCAAATCTGGAGCAACTATCATCCTATTTCGATTTTACCAATTTTTTCTAAACTGATAGAATCCACAATGAAAATCAGACTTGTTAGGTTTTTACCTAACAATTTCTTTGCTCCTAATCAATATGGATTTTTGTGGGGACGCAGTACCCAATATGCTTTACTAAATAAACTTCTGCAAATTTACTTACAGAAGCATCAATAGAAATAAACAAACTGTAGCTATTTTTCTTGATGTCTCTAAGGCATTTGACTCTGTAAATCACGAAATTTTACTTAGTAAACTGTATTATGCTGGTGTCTTAGGTGAACCACTTCTTTGGTGCAGATCATACTTAAGAAATAGAACACAAAATGTTAAAATTAACAATTCATTTAGTTCTTACTCGAACATTGGTAGAGGAGTTCCTCAGGGATCTATTTTGGGTCCATTGCTTTTCATTATTTTCATCAATGATTTTTGTACTTTAAAACTTTTTGGTAAAATTATTACATATGGCGATGACTCTAATTCTTTATTCATGCAACAATCAATTTACATTGATATCTCAAATTGAGCAAGATCTTCTAATTATTAACGATTGGTTTGTTCAGAATGATATGAGGTTAAACCTTGACAAAACTAAATTTATGCACTTTTGCCTCGGGGGAAGTCCCAACTCAAATCTCATGCAAAAGATTGTTTACTTCATGCTTGTAATTGTCAATATCTGGGAGAGGTCTTCTCGTGGAAATATCTCAGTATCTACGTTGATTCTAATTTGAAATGGAAATCTCATGTTGAATTCCTCACGAAAAAACTCAAGATTTTTCTTGTACAAGTTTTACCATTTGCGAAGAATTGATCATCACACTTTCTTGCGCTCTGTTTATTATGCCTGGGTTCATGCATCATTACAATAAGTCTACTTACATGGGGCTGCGATTATAAGACAAACTTATTACCAATTATAACTATTCAATTCAAATTTCTCAAGTTTTTAAGATACTCAACTTCAAATGACATTTCATAAATATCCTAAACCTACGATTGCTTGTCTTCTATAAAGCAATTTTTCTGCACAAAAACAAAAATCTTTGCACACCCAAAATGAATGTTTCCTTGAGACAACCTCATGTGGTCTTTGAGATTCCCTCACATAGAAAAGATGTTTTTTGCAAACATGTTTTTTACATTGCTCCTAAAATTTATAACACTTTACCTATTGAATTGTAAAATATAAGTTTCCTGCTTTTAAACGACGACTTCAACAATACATTGCTAACATACCAAATATTGAAACTTATTTTAATACTCAGACATAAACTTTGTCTTTTTGACAAACAAAAATTGTTTCACCGAAGCGATTTGCTTATTTTTTTTACAAATAAATTCCTGTCCGCCACCTCTATTTTTTATACTCAGTGCGTGTATTTTCTTGAGTTGCTGATATGTATTTTTTTTATGCATGCATTTCTTTTATTTTCGTGCGTTTAACATACCAATATTAATTTCACTAGTGACTTTTAGTTTTAGCTTCATTGTATGTTGTCAGTACGGGTAACCAAGTTACCCCTTGTCAACTCGTATGTAACTCAGTGTATCAAAAATTACTTCAGTCAGTAACGTTGTGAATATATTTTTTCCCTTTCTTTGTGTAAAAAAAAATCAAAGTATTTTTATCCTGTTTTTGCAGTGATTAAAATTTAGCGGCCCTGTGTAACCGTACCATTCGCACCTGCCTAAGTTTGGCTCTGTTTTATTTCACTAGGATAGATGTTCCCAAACTATGCTCTGCAGCATTATTTTGTGCCGCTGTTGTGGTCGAGTGGTCATAATGATGGACTCGCATCACGGGGATCCGGGTTCGAACCTCACCACAGTGGTGGTCGGCTGAAGTTGGTTTCCTGTGGTTCCCAACTTCGAGGCGCAAATGCGAGCTGATCTCCCCATTAAAAAAGTCTCGCCACAGAGAGCAACACGCCTAAAACAATAAATTATTCAATCATTACACTTCACTCACAGTTAGAAAAACTGGTGGCAGATGGCAGCATGGCACATAACAAGCATTACACAGAAACAAACTTCACGTCAGGTTTCACTACACGTACACACACATTCCCGCATGTACCAATTCGTTAGAGGTTCCGCAGAGGAATATGGACGAGGTGCATGTGTGGTTTAGTAGTAGTAGCATTATTTTGTGCCTTGGTAAGCTACTTGGGGGCAGGGAAGGGGGACACGATACATCTCACCAAATAGATTTATTCCATTGTCTTGAAATTAATTAAACTGCACTGTAGATGTTAGTAGACTTAAGTTGTGATTCAAGGCAAAAAAATTTCCTATATTTCACACATAAAAGGCATGAACGCCAGAAGTCAAAAGTGATTGGTCTTCATGGAAGTGTTTGTCTTTGTAAAAAGTAATATTTATTTATTTAATTTCTCCCCATTATTATTTTTTTTTTCATGAAGAGAGTTGACACACCTTCCTTTTCCCTATTTTAACAATCTGGTCTTTTTGTACACAACCCAATCTTTATTTTAGACTGTTGGACATCCTATACAAAGGGTACTACAAATCCAAAAGTTTGGGAACTAGGACGATTTTTGACATTGTTTTTAGGAAATGAAAACACTTGTGTAGAGAATATCTGAAAGAAAAGTAGAATTTTTCACGAGCAGATTCGGTTGTCTTTTATTGCCATTAGGAGGAGAGATGTAAAACAAGTAAAAAAAAAAGTTACAATAAGCTCACCTTTGTATGACCATAAACTTTTTTTTCAGAACCGATTACATTGAAGGCTGTGCCGAATTTTATAATGTAAGTTGTTTTTCCTTCAAGAGTCAGGAGGTTGATAACCATCAGTTTAAAGCAAAACTGTAGGAAACTAGATACATCTATGTTGGTGGAGTCAGATCGAAAGCAATTGTATTGTCCCGTTTTTTATGACTTTCAAGTGGGATTGTGCTATTGATTGCTGTTCAAATGCAAAAAAAAAAGTTTTAGGTATCCGTGTCTGTGAGAGAATAATTTCACTGTAGCTGACACTTTAAATTTGTAAACGTAGGTGGGGGGGGGGATTTTCAAGGGAATATTTTGTGACGGTCTTGCTTTAGATTTACCTACCGGGCCTGTTGCGACCACTGATGGATGGGGTTTTCATTTCCCACCCAACTCCACTGGTTGGAAATTGCCATATGGTGATATATAGTCTCAGAGTTGGTGTGGGGGAAACTAGTAGTAGCCTAAAAAGTAGTTCTGCTTTTGAGTGGTCAGCCAGTGGTGACCACAATCCACTCAGTAAAAACTCTTTACCAAAAATTGGGATTGCTTGACAAAACATGCCAACTGCCTTTCAGGAGAAGCCAAAAAAGCTCAATATGAGTTTGATGAAGATGAAAATTTGGTGAACCTAGTGAAATTTTTTATTTTATTTTTGTCATACAGTATTAGTTTTCTCAAGTTGTAACATTTTTTAAGCATCTTAAAATCTTAAAGCGAGTCATTTCTTGGTTTCTGTATTTTCCTGTGTATAATCCACAGATACAAATTTCACTAGTTTCTGTCAGAGAAAAAAAGACAGTATAGTCGGCGGCGGTGTATAACCCCCCCCCCCCCCATGAGAAAATTTCATCCATTCATAATGAAATTTTAAAGAATGGAGGGAAGGTGTTTGCCACGTTTTTGTGGAAAAAAATGATCTTCGTACTTATATATATATACACATTTATACGCCTCAAGAAATATTTAAAAAATTGTTTGTTATAAATTTTCCTGAGGGGAAAAAAACTTCAGATAACTTTAATTTAGCCAACTTCTAATTTAGAGTAATTATCAAGGTAATTATTACTTCTCTAATTTAAACTACGAGGACGGTAAGTGCAAATCCAGAGGGGGTGTCATGTTGAAAGATCTCCCAATAGATAATATGGGAAAATGAATCGGTCCTATATTTTTAGGGAACAGTAGTGACTAGCAATAAACAATAAATTATGACCTCCGACACATCACCGTGGATCAGCGCCTGAATGGGAGGGGGCACCGATTGCTGGTTTTGCACAGGGTGCCACTTGGTCTAAGACCGTCCCTGCCCTCAGGTATACCCATACTCCAGTATCTATGCATGAAAAATTGTGAGCTGTTCAACAATATTGAACGGTATTTAAGAGAAATTTCACACATTTTGAATGTAAGCACATATTTCGCCAAGGATCAGTGTACATAACATCTCGGGAATTTGATCTATAATTTTTTTATCTCTAACATTTTTGATGATCACGTTACATTCAGCGGGATGTAAATGAATTTCTTACGCCTTTTATGATCTTGTTCCGAAATAAAATTTTTAATTTTCTTAATATTTTTCTGTTAGGGAAACTGACAGTTCAACGTTGTTAGTCCAGGTAATTTGTGGATGAACCCAAGTAAAATTGCAACGGAAGTTTTGTAAATTTTTTCTTAATCAGAAATCATTACTGAACAACATCCAAAATCTCACCACAGGAACATTCCTAAAACCGGATTTTAAAATCCTGTTTACGTGTGCAAAATTAAGGATACCAAAACAGCTTTTTTCCCTTTGTAGGGAAAAAGCAGAGTTGATGATAAAAAACGTTTTTTTTGAAAAAACTAGAAAAGGGTTTTTTTGGTTTAAATAGTATTAACATTAAAAACAAAAATTCTGAACAATCATTCAAACTTCTAATAATTAAAATAAAATGTTTATTAATGTAATTAACACTATTCCCATATTAGTAAGAAATATTTATTGATTAATTAACAAAAACCAACTTTTGCAATTTAATTATTTTTTGCTTAACTCAATGGATTACTTTGTGTTTGAAAATTCTTTTAATGTTGTTATTAATCATATATAATATAAAGATGTTTTCTCCAGTTACTTTCAGTATGTTTAATTAGGAAGCTATTTTGCAAAAACTATAATAAAGATCAGGTGAATATAATGTATTTAATGAAGCATAATCAGATTAATTAGCGATTTACGATATACAGGGTGATTATAACTAAGGTTCTAATTTCAAAATACTGTAAAAAAAAAAAGAATTGTCAGAATGACTTGAAAATTGACATGAATATTCCTGAAGAAATGGAATTTTATTTGGTAAAAGCGAAAAAATGAAAACTGAATGAAAAATGAAATTTTGCTTAAAAATGTAAAATTAATGACATCCAACACGTGGGAAATTTGCTCACAGAATGGAAACAATAGGCTTTCATGGCAAAATGATAACTTAATTATAGCATTACACGATTACATAATTCATGAAAACATCACAAAAAAGTGAAGTAATCAAACAAATAACTTACTCAAAAAATGTTAAATATGTTGTCCACCGTGTTTTCTGCCTATAAGGTGAAAGCACAAAAATATTCTTGTTCAACAGCAGATGTATGCCATGGTCATGTGTTCAATGCGACCACTGTTCATAGCATTTTTTAGGTGACCCCCCCCCCCACCACCACCACCACTGCCAGAAGTTGCAAGGGTTAAGGTCAGGTGAACTGATGGCTGGCCACGTGTCCTGTCATCCTGTTGTCAAAATTGGTCTTCAGCAGCTACTTTGCTGGTATTACAACGTGCATCTTGATAGAAGTTGTTCTATCCATATCCACACTGATGCTGTGGAAGTGCTGAAATGATGTGTTGCACAAAATAGATTATACTGCTGGTCAAGTACAGCGTCGTCTACTTGCACATTTTGCCCTACTTGTACTTTTTTTCTTTTGCGAAAGAAATTTCTATTGCTTCAGGATTATCCATGTAAAATTTCAAGTCATTCTGACCAGTACTTATTGTATAGTTTTGGAATCAAAACTTTATAATCCATGGCTCCCCACATCCTGAAGCAGGGTCCCGGACTGCGATCTTTCGAGTTGCCCCAGACAAGACTTCCACGGGCCCCCTTTATGATGAATTTATAGCGTGAAAAGCAAAATGTTGAAACTTGTTTCGGGCCCCAGGGCTGGAGCCTTGTCAGCCCACCCCTTGTGGGGACCATGTTATAATCACCCTACATATAGCTGATTATTTTTCATAAATCTGTTACTACTATATAGTAGAACCTTGATTAACTGGGCTTAACAGTAAAAGTATAAAAAAAAACTATTGAATATTAAGACTGGGAGATATACAGTAGGAAATGTGCTACTTATGGGAAGGAAAATGTCTGAGGTAATTTAACTACTAGTACACTAGTCTTTGTCCTTTAGGGACAGCTGGTGTCTATTGGATTATAGAACTACCTGTCCCTAGCATGATGGTGTCATTACTGTTGCTGCTGCTTTGCGAAGGGAAAAAGAAACCCTGTGCGATAATACACCATTACATTTAGATGTGTGATGCAATCCTTATTCATGATTTTGCTAAAGATAGAGCATCAGAATGTAGCCAAAGGTTAGAAAATGTAAGAATGAGAAATTTTGGCTTCTGTATAATAATTTTAAATAACTAAGATGCTTCATATGAAAAAATATATATACATTCAGGCCACTTATACCATCTTATGCCATTTAAAGATATACCATCAGAATGTCCCCAAGAATATAAAATGTGGTAAAAATGAATTTTTGGCTAATAATAAACCAATATATTTTTCTAGGAAAAAATGGTATTTAGGTTACTTTTATTTGATTTTTTGAAAAAAACCAAACTGGTTAAAACCAACATGGTTTAAATCAAACAACCCTGGGAAAAAGGAAAAAGATTCACATCCTATTGGTGAATTTTCCTGGTTTTTCACACCTTTCCCATAATCCTTTGTCATTTTTCTCTATTGCCAAGAAAAATAACTTATTTTTCCCTATTGCGAAGTGAAAGAAACCAATTTTTCCCTGTTGTGAAATGAAAAACAGATTTTTTTTGTGTTAGGTTGTTTTTAAATACTCCTGAGAGTTTTTTAAGTTCCTTGCTAACAAAGATAATTTGTTCCAGAATCACATTTGTGTGCTAGCCGAAACCTGATTTCCCCATAGATTCCTATGGGGAAAATCATTTGATTTGTTCGAGCTTCTGCTCAAAATTTAAAGAGATGTTAAATTTTTTTTTTAGAGTGTACATAACTAACACCAGCTTTAGTAAATGAAGTCCTACTGTAGCTCGTGTTGACACAACCCAATCAAATTCGTAAGTGTTCCCATCCATTTCTGATTTTGTCAGCTGATTTCTGTGTCTGATACATGCAGATTAAAAAGATAAAGCTCCTAGAATGTCTGGACTGTTCAACTTGATGTTAACCCATTTGCATCATTCGAAAAAGTGGAAAATTGGCCCATATCACCAAAATTTTTTTATTGTATAAAGTTGGAATATTTCAAAATGAAAAAAAGCGAAAAACAAAATGGCGTGCACAAAGAATTTATAATGTTTTTAGTTCAATGAAGATATACATTGAAAATAATTTGAAAAATTAAATTTAACAGTTTTATACAGTATGTTGGTACTCTAGTGTTTTGTTCTTATGCATAAAAAATATATGCGCTTTGGTGATAATGGCCAGGAAAATTCGATTTGCTGTTATGATGCAAATGTGTTAAGAGTCTTGCACTGAAAGGAAGCACACTGAAATCATAGGCTCCTTTTCTGTTTTAGCTGAATCTTTCAGTTTATATGAAATAGTTCAAAGAATTTCAGAAAGAGAAGTGTAGGAAGGTACATCTGAAAAAAAATATTCGGAGGTGGACATGAGTTAATCGGGCTTTAAGGACAGTAATTCTGATTGGTGTAAAAATTCAGCTCACGACACAGCTATTTTGTTAGTCCGTGCATTAATATCATTGAAAATGCTTATTAACTGAATCTGTATTCGTTAGCCGAGGCAGAAAAATCACGAAAAAATCTTTTGTTAGTTGAAAGTTTTTTTTCCTCTAACAATCTCAGAAATTTAAATGTGAAATTGAATGGGTGTTCCAATCCTTTTACAATTTTTCAAAAAATTTGCATGTGCGATCTTGTGGAACAAAGTGAATTTGTCTTTATAGACTGTCTTCTAAGTAATTCTGTATAATTCTTTTATTATATTTTATCATGTATATGTTACTGCTAAAGACCGAAGTTGGCCACTTCGTGAACTGGCCAGCTTAGTTGACCCGGCCAATGTCTGAAATTTGGGCTTTCACCTATATATCGATCCCTATTATTCACTGTCATCGATGCGTTGGTGTATTTTTTGTGATAATTATGGCCATTTATAATTACCCACATATAATCATAATTATTATGGTTAGCTATGGCAACCCTAACGATCAAAGGTATCTGAATATTGATATCTTAGTGATCCATGGGTTTTTTCTTTTTTTTTTTTATATTGATTTTTCTACATTTTTTGCATTTTCCATTATTTTTTCCAGACAACTTGTTGGGTAATTTGCCTGTTGTGGCCACTGATTTTGTATTTGTTAGTCATTTATAGTATTTTGAATTTTTTTAGGTTGTGGATATGGCTACTGTCTTTGAAGTCATTTCTATGTTGGAAAAAACTATTATCACCAGAGAGACTCTAGAGGTGAGTAATCTATGCTGATCTTATACGAAACATATTTCCAAGGATTGTTTTCTTCAACTGGCAGATTTATCAGATTAGACCTCGTGTTTTCAAAGTGTAGAAATACTGTCAGATAGAACTTGTTGAGGAAACAGTTATTTTCCGGGTATTATACTGAGGTGGACTCGAAAAGAAAAGTCATCACATCTCCGCCGGGACATGAACCCAGGCCCTCTTGCATACCGGGCAAGCATGCTACCATCTACACCACTAGCATAGCTGCCAAGTCTTCCGAATTTTCCGGGAATCTCCCGAATTTTATCTTCATCCCTCGACCTCCCAAAAAGTTCTTAAATCTCCCAAATTTTTACGAAAATCACAAAAAATCTCTAATTGTTCCTAAAAATTATCTAATTCATTAAAAAAAAATCCCCACTTATGAAAACAATTCCTAAGGAATTTCTTGTGGGAAGGAAGCCTCTTTTTTTTCTCCTTTCGAAATGACATCAAATGTCGTAAATGGGAAAATTCCCTTTTTAAGGAAGTTTTACAAACCCTCTGATGGTACCTATTGGTCCTTCCAGAAAACTTACATGGTGAATCGCTAGAAACCGACTATCCTTTCACTTCATGTTTTATGTTTGTGCTCAAGTTGGAATTTTTGCTCCTCTGAGACCACGATTTCAGAGTTTATGCTATCTTTCATCATGAGAAATGATTTAGAGATTTTGGTGAAGTTCGTCTCAGCTTGTCTTGTTTTACTCTGCAGAAGCGTGAGAATAAATAGTTTTTGTTCAAAAGTTTTTTTTGAGCTTTACTATAGCTGGTTCTGATTTGGCACACTGAACCATGGGTATTGGGGGGAATTCTCTTTTTCTTCCTTTAACTCGTTCCTCACTCGTTCTATATTTCGGATGGGAGTGGTGTATGCCAAAATTCACACTCAATGCGGCTGACCAAGTACAGTGAGTAGTAATGTTTTTTCTCTTGTTCTGTATTTTGTTATGAGAATATTGTTTCTTTATCGTTAAAAACCATTTCATCCAGGGTCTTAACCAGATTTTTGTGAGGAGGGGCAGACATGATTTTACCGCCCCTTCCATTTCAAATTCAAATGATTTTATAATTATTTTTCTTTCCAGATATTTGCCACCTCTCAAAATTTGGCATCCGGAACAGTTGTTCCCCTCTAGTTTCGGCCCAGATTTCATCAAACATTTTTTTTACCATTGTGTTTTTTTTGACAGCTTCTTGCATTTTGTGAATTTTAATGTGAATACTTGAACGAAAAATCAGTGATACTTGTTTATCAGTTGTCATGATTAAAAAACTGTGAATATTTGTGGAATACTACTTTCATGGCAGTGGAATATGGTAGCCCAGGTCGATAATATACTCGCAAACTCTGCCACAAGATGCTCAGAGGTGTCGGGTGCCCTCTTGCCAGTGCCTTTTCTGATGCAAGGAACAATTGCAAAAACAGTGCCATGATGATCAAGCAGCACGTTGCTATTGAAGAAAGTCTGCTTACCAAATGTTTGGTGTATGAACCTCTCAGTGAGAAACATAAAAAAACCATTCCGAATCAGCTGTGAACTGTATAAATAACTGTCTAATTAGTCCCATTGAACAGAAAATGAAAGTGGGGGAGAAAAAAAATGATTAAATGAGCATGTTTTTTGTTATCCGGAAGCTATGTGTGTAACTAAGCTGACCAAAAAAAAAACCAGAAAAAAAATTTTCATTGATACATAGTGTATGTTAAAATAACAAATTTACGATTTAAAAATTTCAAAGTGGGTTCTTTTAGCAAGCTTGACAAAACATCTTTATTAAAACGATGAAATAGCCAAGTATTATGAGAAAAATAATTTTGACCTGTAAAATATAGGTCATAGGGTCACTGTGTAACTTACAATTTTTTTTCGTCACTTTTATCTCTTACAAGTGAGGATTCTAGTTCTACAGAGTGAATTTTAGGACACCCTGTATATTGAAATTTTCGAAATTTGTCTGCGTAATTTTTCTTTCACTTTAGGGAACAGGAAAAGTGACAGGGAGCAAGATCTGGGCTATAGGGTGTATGATTGACCAATTGAACACCTGTACTCTTCAAAAATTCCATTGTAATCGGAGTGTGCGCAGATGCATTGTCGTGATGAAGTAAGAATTCTCGTAAGCCTGACTTCGGTCTTCTTTCTTTCAACTTTTCAAAGACTTTAGGCAGGCATACTGCCATATACCAGTTTGCATTGACAGTTTTTGATTTTCCAGCACAACTGTGGCAACATGGCTCGATAGGGGAAAAAACTGGCCAACATTTTCCACTTAACGCTCCTAGGTCTTTTCACTTTAACTAGTGGATTTTCATTTGGAAACACCCAAACACCATGAGAACTGGCATTTTGTTTCTGGATCGTATTGGTATATCCAGCTTTCGTCACAATGTCATGAACACGTCGACTTTTGCCATTCTCAAATCAACGGACTATTTCTTGGCACCATTTCAATCTTGTTCCTTTTTGAGCCTCAGAAAGATTGTGAGGTATCCAAGGGCAGCAAAGTTTTTTTCAGTCATAAATGCTGATGTAATATTACTTAAATTTGCAGCGAATGAATGCTTTAATTTCTTTGTCACCCGTGGATCCATTTTGACTAGCGATTCCACTAGGTCGACGTTATTATCAGTCACTGCAGTCGGTGAATGCCCAGTACGTTTGTCTTTTAGGGGTGTTCGACCACGTGTAAATTCCGCAAACGATTCATAAACGATTGTACGAGGAGAAGAATGTAGAAAAGCCTTTCTAGACTTTCTTGTTGCTTAAGTCTACTTTTGAAATCATAATAAATCATGGCTCTGAAATTCTCTCTTGTAACCTCCATAGCGTTACACGAAAGGTAAAGAGAAGACAAAAGAAAAGCTTGCCAAAGCTATAAAAAACAGAACTCAAGCACCATCTGTCGGCAGCTTTACACATTAAAAAATATATACTTTTATTTACTGTGACAAAAAAATTCTGATCGCCATTTTTTCAAATCCGGAAACTTTAATAGTCGCTCTCGTATGAGTTATTTGCTGAGGTCACTTTCATAAGGATTTTTTGAAAAAAGCCACTTAAATCGCCTTATACAATTTAAAGATATGCGGATGAGAACTCGGCACCAATTGCGCCGCACTACGCTAAAATTGACATCGCTCCAATAGTGTATTTTCAAATTTTTCTGCGCCAAACTGCCAAAGTATCAAATTTTGCCCCAGTATGCCTGGAATTTTAGAAAGGGCAAAAAATTCGGGCGGCAAAAAATTTTTGTTCCTGCTCTCTCCGCTAAATGATTCGTTCAGAGAAGAGAGTGTTTTATTCCTCTGTACTTTTCAGCACCACCACCTCCTATCTTCTGTAGTCGTGTTATCCTGTGGCCTTGAAAAAACGTGGTCTGTTGGAAAGTAGTTTGACTACACTGTAAAGTACAGTGTTGGGAAAAAAAACTCGCAGGCTATATAACCATGTGTGCTTTTCACGCTTTGTAAGCACCACAGAGATATTTATTACATTTGAACGAAAATTTTCATTAAAAAATATTTAGTATTTATTTACCCTTCGCTGCTTTACCCCAAGACAGTTTTTTTAAAAGTGCTAAACGAGCATGTCGAACCGATAATCCATCTGGTCTCTCGTTGAAAGAGTTGCCGGAAGTCCAGAAAAGTTTGTGAAATTAGAGAGAAGGTAACAGATTTTTTTTGTATCAATTTCGAAATTTTCCCAGCAAGTTCCCACGCTCGACCTTGACCTCGAAAATCAGATTGGGATAACTGTGGCCCCTTATTTAAACTATCGGCCCCTCATCAGGCTTTCCATCGCGAGACCCTGATAATAACCGTGATTGTGCAGCTGAAGATGGTTTGTAAGGGTCTTTCAGCTTTAAAGCGAAAATGTGAGTTTCCATTTCAAAAAAAAGAAAGTTGCCACTTCAAGCAGCAGAAATTACTATAGTTGATTGTCATTATGTCAAATCCTGATGTTCTGTGAAAAAAAATTTCATTCTGTGAGTAAAAGAGCAAGTCAGCCGAATTACGAATGCTAATTTAGCAACTTTGTCGAATAGCAAGTGTTAAATCGCTAATATGGCCAAATAACAAGTGCTGAATCGCCAAACATAGTGTTGAATTCTCCGAAATTCTCTCCCATTTTGCAACAATTTTTTTCTGAGTATAAAAAAATTCAAAACTTATAGAAGGTTTTTAGCCTATTTTAAACTACTGCTGTTCCACACAGCAAATAGTGTCATCTTAAATAGACTGGTGTGAAATTTTATGACAGTCGTTCTTTCAAACAAGGTGTCAACACCAAAAACTAGAAAACAAAAAACAAGCTGATGAAAGATGTTTGATAACTAGGGGGATTTCTGTATCTTTGCATATTTTTTATATTTTTTTGCATATTTCGTTATTTTTATGCGATAAAGTATATTTTCAAAATTTTAAGGCATATTTTGCATATTTCATGATTTTCGATGAACAATAAATTTTTCCTTGCTATTCCAATCCTGTTTCATACTGGTTTTCGGAGTTCCCACCTCTGAGGAGAGCTGTTAGGGCTACGACTTTTATGCACTAAAAATGGAATGTTGTTGCTGTTTGGTAAAAAATCTTTTAATTTAGGTTTTTCAACTAATCAGCAATGATATTGAACTGTTAGAGCATGAAAATACTAGTCCTTCAAGGACACATTGTGTGGCTGTAAATAGATTAACCATCTGAATCTGTGTCTGTGATGGTAACTCGTGGGAAAAATTGGTAAATGGGGGATTTTTAGCATTTTATCTTATTTTTTTTTAGTACGTTTCAAAGCTAAATATACTACTTGGCTAGGTATTTTTACCTATAGATGGCAGCACATCAATTCTTAATTTATAGGGGAAAAACTTCGTCAAAAGGGAAATTTTGGTTCAATGAGATTAGTTTGTAAATGAGGAATTTCTGTTCATACAATAAGTAATGGTTCAAAATAGTTTAGACAGCATCAATACTATTTATTATATTATTTTGCTAAAACTAATGTTATTTGAGATAGGAATGAAAAATTAAGGACATATTTTTTGTTTTAGGGCATATTTAGTTTTTAAGAGAGTAAATGCGCATTTTTTTTAGAAGTTTTAAAGCATAAAAATTTTAGTTCTAATGATAAAAGACAGTGCAATTGTTTTATTTTGAAAAGGGTAGCAGTAACGAAAATATTCTTGTAAGTTAATTTCGCTGCTTCAATTTATAAATATCTGCTCCAAAACTTCTCAGAATCCTTTGCTTCTCCAAAACTGCTCTTCATCACTTCCCACCCCTGGATATACCATCAGAATGTAATTTAACAATAGAAAATGTGATAAGAATGAAAAATTTTGGCTAATAATGAACCAGTATATTTTTCAAGGGAAAAAAAAATTACATTTAAGCCACTTTTATGTGATTTTTTGAAAAAAAAAACCAAGCGCTATTTAAAAAAAAAAACTTGGTTAAAACCAAACAACCCTGCGTGTCTATATATGTTTGTGACAGACTATATGCTAAACTTTTCAATATCCAAGTCTGGAAATCCTGACATACAATAAGTACATTTCTTTTTTACCTTAGTTTTTCTGGCTTGAACAGATGTGCAATCATTTTGATAACCTGTGGAGGAGTGTTAAAACAGTACTGACAAGGTCCCTAGATATGAGAGATGGTTGATTTTTAATTTCTTTTTTTTCTGTAAAAATATTTTTTTCGCGGGAAATGTCAGGTCAAGATTTTAATCCTTTATTTGCTTTTTCCAATGGATTCATCACTTAACTAAATTTAGAAGAATTACTGGTTTTTTAAATCTGCAAAAACCTCATCCAATCGTTCAATATTAATCTAACAAAAGCACTTGAATAGCCAATGAGCCAAAATGCTGTTCGACCTATGGATCAAAGTGTAATTCAAAATCTCAAGCATTTTTAACCTTGCATAGTTCATGTGCATATGCTGAAAATCAAATTCTAATATACAAGTGTGGATGTAGATTTCTTTGATGCTTCTTCAATAAAATTAGCAAAGATAAGAAATAAGTTTTATTACAGAAGATCAGGAACTATTTCTGTAAAGCAGGTATTTTAGTTATAGTCGAGAAACTGTACAATGATGCAGATTCAAGAACAGTAAAGTGCCAGCTGCTGCATTATTTTGAAGTCCTATGTGGATGTTGATGATGAAGTTATGGTACTTGTCAACTTATAAAGTGGCAAACCCATAAACCAGCCTCTGAGTACAAGACACTGGATTTATGGGTTTGTTGCCTGTGAGCTATAACAATTTTGCCACCTCTATCCAACCTTTAGTTCCTGACAACCCATTCCCTCAAATTTACCACTGTAGGCCTTGATCTCCCGCAGGGCTTGACAAATAGCAAAAAGATCTAGGTGGAAGAACAATTTTTTTGGCATTAAAATTTTTTTTTTAAATGAAAAACAGGTAAAAAAAATATTTCTTTTGACTTCAATGTAGTGACTGTTATTGATACTCTGATATAAATTCTAAAAATTTTGTATTGTCCTCCAGATCCTAATTTAGTTATCAAACATAGAAAATATTAGTCGCTAATACTAATTTTTTAGTTGCCACGATGACCTGTCCAACCCTTGTATCCTGTAAATAATTTGAATTTCCCGTAATGAATTAACTGTTTTTGCAGTCTTTGTTGATTGAAAGGTTGAACTAATTTTTTTTTTACCTACTAAAATTTTTGCAGATATGTTTGCAAAATGATTCTGTTAAAAATTGTGATCCCATACCATGATTTGACTTGTAAGTATTTTTCAGAAACTTGGCTCAAATATTCTAGTAGTTCAATAGTGCACCAACCTTCAGCTTTTTGAAGTTCTGAAATTCCAGCTCCTCTTTGCAGCCATTCAAAACTAGATTCAAGGCACAAGGCTTGTCAAATCAGCCTTTGTCTTTATCATAATCTAAGCACAACAAAATTAAATTTGTTATACAGTGTGTACTTTTTGGTATAAGCCAAGTGACTTTATTCAAAACTCTGCTCCTGTATTGGGGGAAGGGGGATGGGATTGGCTTTTATATTCAGTTTTTGAGGAGAAAAAAAATTCAACCAAATTTTTTCAAATCACACAGAAACTGCATGAATGTTTTTAATATACATGTTTGAAAAAATTTGCTTCATTTAATGTTTTCTTTTTCAGAAAACAAGAATTGGGAAATATGTCAATGAACTTCGGAAGAGAACCAGCAATGAAAAACTTGCACGCAGAGCAAAGGATCTTGTTAAAAGCTGGAGGAAGCTCCTGCCACAAACAAACAATTCTGTTAATGGAGAACGGATGATAAGCTGTAACACACACAGTAACACTGGGACATTTAAAATTGGTGATAAGTTTACTAAACCATGTAGTTCAGTGCCAGGAAGCCCATGCCTCAAAAATACAAGTCCATCAGTAGCGTTCGAGCATTCAACTAGTCCTTTTTATTCTAGTGCCTCCAACAGCCCACAGTTGACAGCAAAAGTTCAGGGAACAAGCAAGTCTTTAACACCTTCAAATTATGCTCCAGCTAAATATAGTCAAGCAGGAATACGTAGTGATAAAACTGAAAGTCAAAATAAAAGTCTTTTTTGCAGCCAAATCTTCAAACCAGTTAGCCCAGCTCTTGCTGCTGCTAAACATGCCAACAGTAATATTGGAGCAGCTAACATGGACTTTATACCTCAACCAAAACCAAGATGTATTAGTCCTGCTCATCTAAATAGCTCTCGTTCTTGTAGTCCGCATATCGAAGCCAGTGCAATGCAGACATCTAAGGATGCATCAATAAGCGTGCGAAAACATGATAAAATGATTTCTCCAGCACACTTGGTAAGACCTCCCCTTGTAGTAGGAACTGCTCATTCCTCATTGGATATAGCTAAAACCAATGTTGCTAACAAAAGATTGCGGAAGGATGCACATGATAACAGAGCAAAGAAAGTGCGAATGCAAGTGTTATGTGACAATTCCTCAAATGACTTGACCTCACAAAATGGCATTGATTGTGTTCCTGAGCTACCAGAAAGACTTTTGCCTAGTGAAAGTTCTGCATTTAAGAGTCTTAGCTATTTGAAACAAGATAATGAGAAAAATTCAAAGCCTGATAGACAATCTGAAATCTCATCAGATTCTGCTAGGGATAAATTTAGCTTGTTAAATTCTGGTGCTAAATTGTCCAAAGTTAAAACGACTCAGCAACTCATAGAAGAACTACAAGCCAGAAAAGATCCTAGCAATCAGTTGAAGTTGCGTGACTTGGGAGCTGAAGCTGACAACTTTCCTTTGAAGACCTCACCGAATAATTTTGTGTCCTCTGCTGAGCTTCTCAGATCAAAATCTGAACTTATGAAAAAATTTCTGTCATGCACTTCCGAATCTCCGTCTAACAGTGACCCTGAAAGCGTTACTGTTGAGAGAGCTTCGTCTCCCATTAGTGATAATGTTCCAAGTAAATCTTCTGTGATAACACCAGACAAAGATTTTTCTGTACCTTTTACAGATCCTGTATCTGAAGAAATCGAACAAATTCTTTCCAAACTACCACCTATCAATCCAGATGAAATAGACTTGACTGATGATTATGAACCACCGCCTGAAAGAAGTGTTACAGATGAAGATGTTGATAAGTATTCACAAGAATGGGAGTTCGTCAATGGCACTTATTCTGCTGACGGTTCGTGGAAACCATGGCACGAATGTACTGAAAATACAATTTTACCAGAGGAGACGATACGAATTTTGCCTTATGTAAATATTGATTGATGGAGCAAAAGAAAAAGTCCTATTGTATGACTGAATTGCTCATTGCTTATTGTTTGTGAAAACAATGTGTTGAATAAAACACAGGAATATGCAAAAAAAGTAGCTTTCCCATTTTACAGTCATATTCACTATTTTTGTAAATATAGATACACACAATGTCACACCGGTGGTGTTTTCATGTGGGATTTTTTTAAAAAAAGAAAGGAACCGATTTAAATTGAATTTAATCTGGGGATTTATTTTTTTTAATATAGCATTAAAAGTAATAAGGCTGGATGTGCATGGCAAGCTACTTTATACTTCTGACTGTGGGGCTAGCCAATATAAAAATGCCTTCCATACATATGCCACTCTTCTAATAATAAGCACACCTGTGAAAGATATTTTCTATTTGCATAGTTGGGGATTGAAAGAAGCTTGTTATGTGCAACCAGTCTCAAGATGTTAATTTTGTTTTGGTTGCTGCATTATTTTGCATTCCAACTTTTTGTTTAACTGTTTTTTTTCAAAGGTTTGAACTTTTTTTTTTGTTGACAGAACACAGATACGTGTCTATGCAAGTCTAAAGATACATATAGGTTCATTGCAAATACCTAATTTTTGTTTTCTTATCTGACAATGGAAAGTTGAAAATGACTTTGCACTATACTATAACTTAGTGTTTGTGTAAATTTTTTAAATATTTTTATGGCTACTGATCGTTAAAGCCTAAACACAATTTATTTCAATAAGATTTTCTTTTTTTTTTGTATGCGATATTGTAACTAAATGAGTTGGAAAAAGAGGAAACCTAGAGTTTTGTAAAGAACAGGTATACAGTGGTAGAAAAAACAAAGCTGAATTTTATTTTCAAGAACCATTGCATGTAGGGGGGGGGGAAATTGTATTGACTGCATGTCCCAAAAATTTAAAAGTGAGGGATTGAAAATTAAATATTTAGATTAGTCTGTATAATTAGTACAAAAATCGCAATATGTTGAATGTTGCTCTAAAATCTATTCTGGAAGTTTAGGTTCACATATGCATTCAATTTTTTAAAAATGTTAGTTTTGATGATATATTTGTTATTACTGTTGATTATGTTATTGAATTTTCACCAATTCATCTTACAAAATTTATCATAGTTAGCTCAATGCTGGTCATTGTGGTCTTAACATTAACCAAGTAAAAAATAAGTTCACGTCTGAGCTTTTTTAAAGTGACTTAGCCATTAAGAGCATAATGGATGAAATACAATTCAAAGTCATTTTTAACTTTCCTATGTTTAAAGAAGATGAAAACAAAAAATTGGTAATTTTTTTTGTCAGTCTGAGTCAATGTTATTGTGATAGCACTCTGGATTCACTCTGGTTGGTATTATGTAGTTTTTCATGGTAAGATATTTCACTGTCATTTCAGTTTTTTTTTCATTCCAGTAATGATAAAATTTCCACTTGTTCCAGGATTTAAAAAATTGCACGAAATTCTAAGTATTGAATGACCATTTTTTAGGACATTGATTTATTCAAATTACAGTGAAACCTGTCTAAGACACACACTATATGATATAGAAACCTGTCTTGAACAGGATCGAAACAAATCAACAGTCCCATTGATGATTAGTGCTTTGATAAGCACCTTTATAAAATGGAACCTGTCTAAAATGGGAAATCATTTCAGTCTCTTGACATTGTTTTGTACAGGTTTCACTGTAGTTGACTGGAATGAAGTCAAGTTTTTCTCACTTTGACATTTTCGAAGTTATTGTGTATCAGTATGAAACAAGTTTCTTTAGTTTTTTTTTATTTTAAAGATACATTTTTATTAGTTAATAGAAGAGATTTAGAATATTTTTATGAACAGTCATCAGAAAATAAACAATGGTCAGAAAATTTCAATGTGTTTAGTTATTTGTAATCTTATACTTTTTATTATATCCATATGCTGGAAGTAAAGGGAACCATGTCACAAAAAGGAAATTTTACAGGAGAGCTGTTTAATGATTTTTTTTTAGTATTTCTTCCTATGCAGGTTGTTTTATAAAGTGAATATCTGTTAGTTATAAAAATAAGACTGTTTCCTACACCTAATGTGTAGTATAACGAAAGTACTGCAAATTAATAGCGTAATCCTAATATTGATGAAAATGGACAGTGCCCTTTACATCTGTCAGACCAGACAGGGCCCGGGCTCTGTCCCTTCTTGGATATAAGCGTTTTACCCATGTGGGTTGGGCCATGCTGGGGATGCCCTTTACCTCCGGCATACAGATATAAAGTATATAAATTGAAATATACAGGGTGAATTCGACCTATTCTGCCAAACGAAAGGGAGTGATAGACGAGCCCAAGTGAATCATGAAACAACTTACCAACCCTGTCCTATCTCAAACTGTTTTTGAGTTATGATGGATAATCAATTATGGGGAAAAATGCATCAAGTCTGAAAAACCAAAATTTGTGAAGTTTCTGAAAGACCTACATGCAAACTAAGCACATATTTTGAAAGTACAGAAAAAATGCTATATACGGTGACATCCAATTTCATCGAAATATCTGGTTTTAATGGCGAGCTACAAGCTCTGAAAGATTGGCAAAGTTCAAAATCAAATTGTTGCCAAAAGTTTTAATCGCTAATTCTGCAAATACCCTTCTTGGCTGAAATCGGTCAAACTTGCCGAAAACTTGCCCATTTCACCAGATTTTGAAAGCCTAGAATAGACCAAATTGGTCATCTACTTTAAGAGAAATTTAGTCGTTTGTTTGCAATACATAATTTAAATCTGCGTTCGTTGAAGTAATTTTAATTGGTTTTGGCGACAATTTGATTTTTCACTTCACTGATCTCTGTGCTTGTAGCTCACTATTAAATATGGATATCCTGTAGATAGAAGTAATGTCACTTTATAGGATTTTTTGTGAAAAATCAAATTGTCAAAATCTAACGGCTGCTTCTGAATTTTCGTTGAATATCTACTTCGATAAAAGCTGATTTTAGTGATGTATTGCAAACAAAAACTAAATTTCCCTGAACCAGAAAACCGATGATTTATTGTAAGCTCTTTCAGAAACTGGTAGAATGGACAAGTTTTTGGCAAATTTGACAGAATTTAGCTAGAAGCGTATTTGCAAAATTCGTGATTAAAAACGTTGGCAATAATTGAATTTTGAACTTTGCCAATCTTTCAGCGCTTGTGGCTCGCCATTAGAACCAAATATTTCGATGAAATTGTCACCTTATTGAATGAATTCTGCTCTTTCCAAATGTGTACTTAGTTTGCCTATAGGTCTTTTAGAAACTTGACAAATTTTGTTTTTTTCAGATTTGACACATTTCCCCGGGCTCGTCTATCCAGCCCCTTTCGTTTGGCAGAAAGGGTCGGATTCACCCTGTATAAAATCAAAGATTGAAATATATATGTTTGATGTGACAGCGAGTTTGAAAAATATAAAGTGTACGACTCCTAAGATTTGTGTTCCGATTTTAAATGTATTTGTAGCAAGGCGTATATATAAGTTTTGGGTCAAAGACCTTTTTAGATAAATTGGTTGAACTTCAGTGTCATTTATAAGTTTGATGCCTTTGTCTTGATAAATGTCTTTGTATTATTATTTATGGAAAAGACTAACAATGTTTTTTTTTAGTTTCTTTCCCATGCTTTATTAAATATTTATGTATTTTTTCCTATAAAATTTTCTAAATGAGCAAATCTGATATATTCTGGTGTTCATGTAAAAGAATACATTGAAGAGATAGATTCCTTTTGAAAAAAAGCCAAACCTTTTTTAAAATAAAAAATGAAATTACCAGTTTCATATCTGTTGCTCTAAACTTGAAATGCAGTTTGCCTTTAAGATTGAGAAGGGGAACATGTTTTGAAAACAGTGTACTAAATGTTGTCCATATTGTTTCTGTCATTAAGTTTGAAGAATATTAACAAAATTATCACATTTTACTGATTTATGTCACATGAATCTTCTATTCATTCTTCTGTGTGTTAGAACCTAGGTTATCGTTTTAATGTTCCATCTTCAAGTTGGCATAGCTTTCTCTGCTTGTGCATTAGCATCCAATGTGCTATATCTCAATTCATGGTAGTATTTTTTCATGCTTGCTCTTTCTTGATACCATTAAAAAGTGAGGATAGTTTTGTAGAACCTCAAATATGTAACACAAGGAGTTATGGAATTTTTATAATTTGATATATGTCCATGTCTTATAAACTTGATGTTATAAAATCAGTGAGTTTCCTTGTAGAGAATAATTATTTCTGAACATAATTTGTTTTTTAAGAAGCTCAAGTTATATAAAGGATGATGTTCAGTAATTCAAATAAGAGAATAAATTTTATATTGCATGCATTTTGTAATTATCTGAATGTATTGGAAATATGTTTTGCAAAAATTTACATATCAGATTCCAGAATTTGATTTTTTGCTGCTTAGAGAATTCTTGTTTGTTCTAACATATCAAAATTAAAGTTTTTAATTGTTCTTTTACTAAAATTATTGAATGTCTGCACTCTGAGTATCATGCATCTTATTAAGAAGATAAAACTTTTTTACATGCAAGTGAAGAATCCAAAACTTGTTTATATTTTAGTACTTTGAACCACATGTATAATTAGTGCATATGATTTTTTACCAGCATGTATTTTTGGTCCTTAAAGTGCTAGAATGCTGTACTCAATTCCTTTATTCATTTTGTAATTTTTCTTTTTGAAGAATGTATAAACTACCCACAATGTAAGGTGATAGTGATGACTTATTTCATTATATTAGAATTATAGGCAATTTGTTGGGAAGAATATATTCTTAGTGGTGTTTTCAAATGTTTGTATCAAAAGAGAACAGCTGGAAGAGTGAAAAAGCAGTTAAAAGTATATTTCAAGACTTCAGTACTTAATTTGTGATCATAAGATTTTGTGTTAATTTTTTTTTTCAAGTACAAGTATCTTAATTGAACATATTTCTTCAGGACTATGCTGCAGGAACAAGTTTCACAAAAGCCTTATTTAGCATCAGTCTTGATGTTGTCTTTAGCCTATTATGGGTATTTTATTACCCAGTTAGCAATAACCTAAACGTTTTCGTAACCTTTTTTTTTGTGTTCAGTGTTCACAAGGGTCCAAAATGATACGTGGCTTTCTATTTCTGAATGTGAGTGAATACTGAATCTGTTAAGTTGGTGCTGGTTGAGTTCAATGACACAGTGTTGAATGTTTTCTATTTTTCCCATTACCTGTTCTGTGGGATTCATGGATATATTACTTTGATATTTTCGTTTGTTTGTGCAAATCCTAGAAGGTCTTGTTGTTTGAAATATGATTGCAAGTCTAGTCATCTGAAAATTTTCTGGCATAGTCTTGCTAATTTTATTTGCGAAGTACAAAAAGAAAAACAATTATGCAAGTATTTCCAACGAATCTAACTATGCATTTTTGGGGAATTTTGTCATTTTGGGGCAAAAAAAATCTTTCTATGCAGTGATACATTTTGTCACGCCTCTTTGTGCCTTGTGGGATAAAGCTTTTTTGTGCTGTCACTCATTTTATATGCATATGTACTGTTTGGACTGAAGGCAATCAGTTTTTTTAGAGAGAAATGTTGCTTTGTTTTCAACTGCCATTGCATCTGAACATAAGTGCAAAGTGTAACTGATAAAGACAGTTAATAATCAAAAACTCTGCGGTTATTTGAACTTGAGTTAAAAGGAAAGGAAAACCATGGAAGCTTCTGTTTTTACTTTTGATTTAAAGATTGAAAAATAAGTTCTGTAGCATTTTATGATGTTGAATAGTTCTGTTGTAAAATATTTCTACATGTTTATTGTAGAACATTTCTCGAGTATTAAAAAGTTATGCCATCGAAAATGCCTGTATCTTTCTTTTGAAATTTCAGCTGTGATTGCAAAAACCTAGTTATGCAAATCTTTCATATTCGTAAAGTAACAATAAATGGTCCACAGTTTGGAATGGAATGAAAGTTAATTTTTATACAGAATTTTGTGTGCCTCATATTATTAAGCTTTTAAAGGTAGATTCAGAGACATAAAAAGGGTTATAGGCTTATGCAGAATTTTCTCAAGGGGGTGTTTACGTTTTTCCCTGCAAAATAACACTAATCTCGGCTTGGGGGTGTTAAAACCCCCTTCCCCTTTGCGTACGCCAATGAAAACGGTTAATACTAAGTTTAGTACTATATTGTCTTTTGTTTGGTAGGTGGAAATTTTCTGTACTCGTAGGCAGGACCGCAACTAGATGTTTAGTCACCAGGGCAAGTGCGCATTTTGGCGTCCCCTTGTAATGTTGGAGAGGTTTCAGCCCTCTCCGGTCCGGGGCATGAGTTCCGCCTGCTCCTCCCTAGTTACGGCCCTGCTTGTAGGCGTAAAATTATTGGGAGAGCTGCTGCTCTCACTAAGCACACCCTCGGTGATTCTCTTTCCGCTCGTTCCAGGAGCACTTATGCTCCAGCAGGATGTGGAGAGAGACTATCTCCCCATACACGGTTATTTCATACGGCGGTAGTAACAAATCTCCAAAGAATGAGAATCGTGAAAAATATAAAATGGATTAAGCATTAGCATTGATTTCTGACACGGCCGTCATTTCAACTTTTTCCGGGGGGGTTGGGGGGCATAGCACATGTACTCTACGTATGTATATGTACCATTTTGTGTATTTTCAAAAACCGGGCCCCTCTTCCCCAAATGACGGGCCTGTTCTAACACTAAGTCGGGCAGAGTTGTGATGAATAGAAGTATCCCACACATCAAAAAATTGATAAGATGAAAGTAATTTTTTTGAGAACTTTTTTGATAGTTTGTAAGCATAAAATATTTCGTTAGATGGCAGCACGTGTAACTGCATTAGAGTACTGCCAAAGCTAGGGTTACTAGATTCGCAAACTGCGGCAGGAGGATCCCTGCGCACGCACAATCAATGACGTCATTTATCTAAATTTCCACAATAGATGCCGCCACTATTCCGACCAATAAGACGGAAGCGTCTCCCTGCAGTGTTGTGCAGGTTAACCATTGTCAGAACGCGCATGCGCGTGCTTTTCTGGACAATTGGTTGGCGCCAACATATTTCCTGGCGACGTTTAATATGATAGATATATATATAGCCATCTGATGGCTTGTCGTCTATGAGCTGATCGTGTCCATTGCACGGTCCGTTTGGCATATATACGCTATAGCGAAGAAAAATCTCTGTCTCCTTTGTAGCTTGGTGGTCAGAGCACTCGTCCGGCAATCGAGGGACCTAGGTTCGACTCCCTGTAGAGCATAGACTTTCAAACTTTTTGTTCCATCGCCCCCTCCCCCCTTCATCAGAAATTTTTCCTCTCAGCGCCCCCCCCCCCAACTCACGTAAACCCATAGGATCCTATGCTAAATCAGTAGGTTCTATCACCCACCAGGGGGTGATATTGCCCACTTTGGGAAACACTGCTGTAGAGGCAGAGATGAGTTTTTTCCTTCCTTAAAAATCATCTCAAAATTAAATACCTTCATCCAGTTTTCTGTATATCTTGCATAATAGATATACTTAATTCAACGAAGGTTCAGCATCCGTAATTGGTGGTTAGAGCGTGAGGTGCCCATAATGAAGGTTGTTGGTTCGAGTCCCACAAACTCGGCTGAGTTTTTTTCCTCATTACCATCTTCGTTTTTTAATGTGTGTATGATCTTAAATTCAATTTCTTTAAACCGTTGCACAGGTTAAGCTCATGAGTTTACGTGACCCGCCCCTAAAGGCATGCGCTAGTTCTGAAGGTCGGACGCCGCGAATGAATCCAGCCCAGCAGGAGAGAAATTGGGCTGGCACCACTCGCACCAGTGTCATAAAATTAATTAATGTATATATCATTTAATTTTAATCATTTTAATCTATCCCTGTCTGGGGCTCCCATTCCACCCCGTGACTGGAAAAATTTAAATTTTATTAAAACAAAGTACAACTTGCACTTATTTTAAAATCAAAATAGTTTTGTTCATTATTTACACATTTCTACATTTCAATAAACAGTTTAACAGTTTTTATGGGATTTACAACATTAATTATTTACACTATTCGAATTAACAACATTAATTATTTACACTATTCGAATTAACAACATTAATTATTTACACTATTCGAATTAACAACATTAATTATTTACACTATTCGAATTAACAACATTAATTATTTACACTATTCGAATTAACAACAATAATTCGTTCTTTCTCTAAGTTTATCAATTTCTCTTTGATATAACCTACAGTTCACTGACGTACTGAGGTGCAAAGTACCCCATTTGACTCTTTTCTGTCTATTATATTCCTCACAGTTACCACACTTCACTTCTTTTACACAATCGACCTTTATATGTCCAAGTTCACCACAGTTTTTACATTTACTATCCCATTTACATGTTTTGGCCATATGGCCAAATATGCAACAGTTAAAACATTGTAAAGGCTTAAGGAATTCTTTCACTCTATAACTCTTCCATCCACAAAATATAGTTGCTTTATACATAATTTTCTTGAATGCGTCACTATTTACTTGCAATATCCAATTCGTACCTCTTCTTAGATTATACTTAAATACTATGCGTATTTGTCCTTGGTCTGTCCAAGGACGTTGCACAGGTTAAATGTGATTCATTTACATCACCAATCGCAAGATGCATCCGCGGTTGTGGTGAAAACAGAGTGAATATTTTCAGGTCAGGGAGCAGGGGCCCCCTTTATCGGCCCGAGGTGCGAAGTGACGTCCGAGTGTAGCGGGGGGGCCGAGTTCTTCGTTCGGGCGGTTGACGAATCTGTTTGCGGGCCTCCGCCTATAGGCCGAATAGGCCAATACACCTTCGGCCTATAGGTGTATGTACTAATAAAGTAGTCGAAAATAGCGAGCGTTTGGCGATAAGTTGCTACGGCCCTCCGCACACGGAGCGATTACTGGGCGAGCGAATCGAGCGTTACAGCCAGACAAAATCGCGCATGCGCGTTCTGGCAATGCTCAACCTGCACAACACTGCAGTGACACACTGTAGTTACACACTTCTGTTAAAACAGAACAGCTGAAAAAAGCAGAAATCGAAAAAAATCTGGAAATTTCGACGGCTTTTGGGGAATGCGCGTGGGGAAAAACACTCATACCTATGAAGAAATATGTTTCAAAGTGGAGAAAAAAAAATTTTCCCAAGAAAAAAATAATTCAGGAAACCTGAAAAGGAGGACAAAGGGTGAATTTTCCGAAACGTAGGGGGGCGCTTGAAATGACATCAAAAAGGAGGACACGTCCTCCTTAAATTATGTAAATTTTACCTAATTAACGTAAGATTAAGTAAATTTCAGCAGCTTTTATAATAATCTTATCTTTAATATCCTCTGGACAGGCGAAGCGCATTTTCACTTGGATGGTGCAGTCAATACTCACAACTGCCGAATTCGGGAACCAGAAAATCCGCACGCTATCTTAGAGGTTCCGTTGCATAAAGTGACGGTATGATGTGGATTTAATGCATCATTTATTCTCGGTCCCTACTTCTACAAGGAGTACCTACGTTCTACAGGTCCAGTCGCATCTTCGATCACCGGGAAGCGATATGCATTGCTGTTATTACAGAACGAAATTGTTCCGGCTCTGCAATCACGCCACTGCCTTGCAGACACAATCTTTAAGCAAGACGGAGCTCCTCCACACATTGCAGTGTGTTTTAAGAATGTTCTTAAAACATATTTTACAGAAGAACATATCATCAGCCCAGCAGTGACTTCCCTAATCTATGGTCTCCCCGATCCCCGGACCTTAATCCATGTGATTTTTGGCGTTGGGAGCTTTTGAAACGTCTGGTAAGTAGTAACAATCCAAGAACTTTACCTGGACTTAAAGGCAGTATTTCACGCCGCGTGCTGAACATTTCTTCGCACACATTTCGGTCAGTTGTGGAATATGCCATCTTGCGATTTCACATGATATCTGAAAATGATGGCCATCACGTGGAACATGTTTTGTTGCAGTAACAATTGTAAAAGTGTTTAACAATTGTTAAAATTGTAAACGTTTGCCTAAATGCGTAATTTCTTAATAAAACGCCCTCTGGTGGCGACACGTGCAACTAATTTTTTTTCCTTCTGAAACAAATTCCCACCACTTCATGAAGTCCTCCACAAAATTTCACAATTTTCTGATGACTGGTTTCGCCTGTAGGCTACTTTAAAATGTGGTCTTTTAATTTTGGATGCCCTGTATACTAATATTTTTTTCTGAAAATATTAACCATTGAAACATAATCTAAAAAATTGCCCTTCTTCAGTTGGTGCCCCCTTTGACCGCGTAGTTCGCAGGATTCAAGATTCGGCCCTGGTTATAGGTGAGAGTAAGGCAACAGGTGAGAGGACCTTTAGTGACGTCACGAGCTTCAGATGGACCTTCACCTTCTGCTATAGATGATGTTGATAGATACTAGTCTATCTAGGAGGCTTTGGTACACGTTTGCCCCATAGCTACGGTTACCAGATTCGAAAACTGAGAAAGGAGGACGCCTGTGCGCGCACCCTGATGACGCTATTTTCCACAATTTCACAACAGATAGCAAAGCCGCTTTGACAGATAGCGTCACTTTACTTCCAAAAGAAAAGAAACCCACCAAAACAATAATTTCTCCCAATTAAAACAGAATCCGCTATATATGTTACTGAAATTTGATAAATCTTGTTATTATGCATAGCTACCAACCATTTTTGTAAGTGTAATAAATTTTGCTTCTCACATTTACCGGTGATTATGTGTAATCTCCAGCTGGTATTGGTAAATATGATAAATCGTGAATAAATTATTTAAATTTACCGGAAATTTTGATGAAATTTCAGTCTAGAATAATGGATTCGATCAGTGATGTTGCTTACATTTAAAAATGTTGATAAACGTAACCAAAAAAAAAAGTGCTGAATATCGTCATATTTTCTCCTAACTCAGTGGTTCTCAACCGCTGCTACGCGGAGCCTTTGGGGCTCCGTGTGCACTTCCCAGGTGCTCCGCAGCCGCTCGAGGAAAGTAAAATAAATCAGTCGGTTTCGCCGCTATATGGTTCCGTCATATAAATACACTGCTGGCCACCGTAAATGCAACACCCTGAAGGAAGCATGCAAATAATATGAAATTTACAACATGCATTAGCGGAGGTGAGATATGCAAATGATTAGAATTTCAGCGCAGACGCACATCACGCGCGCCTGTGGCGCCACTTCAAAGCGCTATTTAAGGCTTGGAGATTTCGACGATTTGAAGTACGGCAATTGTGTTTTTCTTGTGGTTTTTTCAAAAAAACGATCATCTTTTGATCAATTATCCGAGTTCGACAGAGGAAGGATAGTGGCCTACCGAGATTGTGGATTATCTTTCAGGGAAATCGGTAGTCGTGGTGGACGAAACCAAACAACTGTAATGCGGATATGTGATCGTTGGATGCAGGAGGGTACGACGGACCGACGTGTTCGATCGCATCCACCTCAGTGCACCACTTCACGTGATGACAGGCGTATTGTGCGTATGGCAGTGACGGATCGCTCAGCCACATCACGAACCATAGCACAGCACATTCAGTCTGTACCGCATCATCCAGTGTCTGCGCGTACCATCCGACGCCGTTTACAGCAGAGTGGTCTGTCCGCAAGACGTCCATTGCTTCGTCTACCCTTGACGCAGAACCACAGACGTCTCCGCCGACAATGGTGCGATGAAAGAAGGATGTGGACGGCACAATGGAATGAAATTGTCTTTACTGACGAGTCACGCTTCTGTCTGCAACACCACGATGGTCGGATTCGAGTCTGGAGACACCGTGGAGAGAGGATGCTGAACAGCTGCGTTATGCACCGCCACACTGGTCCTGCACCGGGTATTATGGTATGGGGCGGTATTGGATATCACTCTCGCACTCCTCTAGTACGCATTGCCGGTACTTTAAAAAGCCAGCGCTACATCTCCGAGGTGTTGGAGCCAGTTGTCCTTCCTTACCTTCAGGGCTTGCCCACAGCCATATTTCAACAGGATAATGCGCGACCACACGTGGCACGCATTGTCCAAAGGTTGTCTCTCCGGATCTTTCGCCGATAGAAAACATGTGGTCCATGGTTGCTCAACGATTGACCCAGATTACATCCCCAGCTGCCACACCAGATCAACTTTGGCAACGCGTGGAAGCTGCTTGGTCTGCTGTACCCCAAGAACACATCCAAAGTCTCTTTGAATCAATGACGAGGCGTGTGGCAGCGGTGATCTCCAACAATGGCGGCTACTCTGGCTACTGATTTTGGCAGGAACCACACTTCACAGAAGTCTATAAATTTAATCATTTGATGCTTGGTCAACATGTTATCTACAAAATAAATATTGTTGCGATATCTCTTGTCTTTTTTGGTGTTGCAATTTGGGTGGCCAGCAGTGTATGTATTAAAAAAAACTCCTCGAGCCAAACAAAGCTCCGCCATAAAAAAATATAAGTTCAAAAGGGCTCCGCGAGTCAGAAAAGGTTGAGAACCGCTGTCCTAACTACTTGCTGATGTTAAACGATTCTCTCAATATTCTCAGATTTACCAAATTATAAATTTCAAATTTACCACAGTACCAAATTTGAGTTTTCGAAAGAAAATTGAAAAATTATTATGTTAATCAATAAATCAGAATCTTCTATCATTCGCAATCTACAGTAGTTTAAATACTAGTTAGACACGCGTGGAATCTGTAACCGGTGGGGAATTTTCTGCTTCTCACAGCCGGATCGCGCAAAGCGGCGACATGCTATGCAAATGAACGGAGTGTTTCTCCATTCGGATTGGTCCGATCGCTACCGATTGCCGGAATCGGAAAGACAAAGAAATTTTTCCCGTTAGTCGTTCGAAACCTGAAAACTAGAAAAGTTGAAATTCAGGTTTTTAACCAATCAGAAAATACTCTGGTTTCCAGAATTGGAAATACGCATGCACTAAGAGCATACCCTTACTCACAAGAAATTCGATTCTGGTTAACGGAGAGAAATTGACGAAGAACCGAAAAAGTATAATTTTTTTTAAAAATAAACTTTCTCTCCCTCTCTCATTTGCCTTCTAGGAAATGTATTAAAGTGTCTCTAGTAGTATGCATGATACACTAAGGCAGTGGTTCCTAAACATTTTGGTGAGCGACCCCCTTTTTGACGAATTTTAATCGACGAGCCCTACATCTTGTGACCATATGTCCCGTTTTTCGAGACACTCTTCATTTTTTTTTAATGAATGTGTTTTAATTTCCGTAATCAATTATGTATGGATTCAAACTGTTTTTCGACATTTAGTTAGCAGAATTGTTTTATGAAATTTCAAATTGCCCATACGCTTTTTAGCTTTGAATCATGTGAACGGTGCCATCAACTCCGCCGCAAATTAGGACAAATGAATATCCTGTGCATCGTAATAGTGCAAAACGGATAACTGTAACCAAACTCTCGGTCACCATTGTCAAACGCAGGGCTCAGTGCAAAAATATTTTCGTTTCTTTAGTAGGAAAAATAATTTTTGTTGACTTTCTATATTATTTTTGAATATTCATAACATTTTCATGGTTGTGGCAGTCATCCTTGCTGCATTACACAAAATTATTTCGCAACTACAGAAATATTTTCTATTGTAGCGAGTACCCGATGCACTTTACTCCCACAATATTTTTAATCCCCGCCCTCCTTCTTCCCAATATTTTTAATGACTTCACTTCTTCATCAACAGAGCTTTCATATTAATGACACACTATTGTTATAATTGTTCATAAGTTAAAATTTAGACATTTCCCCTATACATTCACATTCATCTCGTTCTATGTTTTTAATTTTTCAAAATAAATAAAAATATTTTGAAATCGGTTGATTCTTTCTGAAAATCCCCAATATAAATATTAGCTTGATCTATTGATTATTGTACATGTAGAATTTCATAACCTTATATTATATGAAATATGCATGGTAAGCACGGTATTAGTTGTTCAGCTGAGTTTTTTAGTGTTAGCTGAGACATTTTTTAGTCTTGTCATATTTTTAATTACGTTGCGAACATTTTTATAGAACGTTTTCAATTTGGAAAAATCTCTCACGACCCCCGGGGGCCGCAACCCACACTTTGGGAACCATTGCAATAAGGCAAACGTAAAGGGAGTACGGAAACGTTTTTCAACAAGTGGGGATGGGGCGGTTGCACTCCCTTACGTCTACATAGTCTGCAGGTTAATAAAGATGGGGGAAAAAGTGTGATTCACCCCAATGACAAAAAAGAATTTTTCCCCGTTTTGGAGTCAGTCCGCTCCGTTCTTAACGAAAGTGATAACAATACCCGAATGATAACTTTATCCGTGATTATAATAAGCGGCATCGACTGCATAATTATAATATCAGTGACAAAAAATTGTGGTTTCTCGATTCTAGTTGTTTTCTTTATCAAACGCGAAGCCCAGTGCGAAAACGATAAAACGATGCGAGGTCACACCACGGGACGAATAATTTTCACTAATTCGTTAACATTATTTAGATTTTAGAATATTCATATAAATGTTCGTAGTTGAAACCGTAGCTACGTTGTTTTATTTAAAAAAATGAGTACAGTATTTTATTCATTGCTAAGAGCTACAACGCATGTCGCATAAATGGGGCTTCCTCAAAGCGCGGGCCCGGTACAACCGGGCAAAGCTACCCCCCCCCCCCGTAATTGGGAGATACACTACTATGATATTACGAAATTACGTTGACAGGCTGATGCTTCCAGCCAGGTAGAGAGCGCCACCACATCACTTTTAACGGGGGCCCATGACACTGTTCAGACGGCCTTACTGTAATGAAGAAATCAACTCTCAAGTAGAGAAATGAGAGATATCACTAGAATACAACATCCAAATCTTTATTAATTTTACATTACACTGAATTACATATTTAATGGCATAGATGTAATTGAACAGTTAAAACACGTCAGTTTCTAAACAAGTACGATTAAACCTTTACAAGAAACACATTAATTAATATGTAACACCAACCAACTTCTTTGTGAATTTACAACAAGTTTTTGTTTTTCAGATGTGCGAAAAAATGAAACACATTTTCAAGAGAAGGAGAGGTTTTACGGAATTAAGTTAAAAATAACACTCAAACCAGAAACAGTTTTTAGTACGTAGTTCTTTTTCCTGTTTTTCAGAAAAGAAATAAAATTAAGCTTAATATTTTCCATAGTACAATAGGGCTACGATGTCATATCCATGGCGTACGTATAAGATGTAATTAGAATCTCCAAAAAAAAAGTTTGAGGAAATGTTTATTTTTAGGTATGTTTGGACAATATGAGAAAGGTTTTTGGTTCTGATATGCAAATTTATTTTTCAATATTTCCATGATTTTTCTTTTGAGCTTCCAATTGTTTCAGTTTTATTTCCTTTGTTGATTATTTTCTTTTTACTATTACTTATCAAGCTTCATTATTAATTACATATAGTTTTTTTTTTTGCCGTTTTTATGAATTTGTGTGATTTTATGGACAATTGATATGCAAATACTTTTTTTCACAACTTTGAGTGCATGTGAATAACATTTTTTGTGTGAGTGTAATGTGCGTATGGTAGTGGTCCCTGAACAGTTTTTTTTCGACTAGAAAAATTTCGATTTACAGTTGTTACGAATGGAAGATACAAGTAAACTAAAAATGGGTTTTTTTGTCTAGGTACACTTTGGTATTTTTAGTGCATAAGTGCTGATTATTTTTTCAATATTTACATTTTATTGGGAATTTTTTTTTGCTCTTTGTATCAATTTTTATCACAGGTGCTCCGAGCATAGCTCTGGGGAAGATTCAGTATATTTTGATGCTGATATGCATTGTTGTTGTGTGTTTGAGCAGCCTGCACATTCATAAGCTATTCGATTGTGATATGCGCTCAGCATATAACGTATTTTTGTGCAATTATATAGAAATGCAGAAAATAAAAACTGTTTATATAAAACAAAAAAAGAATTCAGTGGTAAGGGGAATTACGTGCTTTTTTTTTCTCTTACTCAAAAACATTTGACATGATACTACTTGTGTATCATTGGGGAACAAAATTTCAAGAATATATTGCTGACGATAAAACATTTAAAAAAGTTATAATATTCAACACGTATTCGAAGATTTAAAATTTGATTGGAAAGAAAAATTTAAATGTAAGCTTAGATATATATACGCGCGCGGCTGCAATGCTACAGTTTACAGGTAAGCTCGGGACGTTAACGCCGTTTCGAACATTTGTAAACGGTAAAAAATTTAGCTTATAGATGTGGTTTTTATTTCAATGTTAGAGCAGTTTCCTTGTTCATCATCGAGTAAAAAACTTTGAAGTTTTAAAGACAGGGATATACCTGCATATAACAGGTTATCGTTTCATTTATCTCTCTTCAAGGTGTCGGAGTTAGCAAATGCTGGTAAACTCCACATTCCAGAGGATGACTTATATCGCTAAGCTCTTCAACTCGAATGTAGCTGCATGTGTTGATACCATCTTGCATGCCTTTAGTGCTTTTTCGTCCCGGCAAAAGAAATAGAAGAGCAAGTGCAAAACAAGCGTGTCTGCCACTGTGGACGTAAGCGTAATTCGGGTGACCTTCAAACATTGCGAACAGCACAAGACCAGAAGCCATCAGACCAAAACCAATCATCAAACGAAACCAACTCAGTTTGTGTACGAAGCAGCGACGTTGATAATAGCAGTGAAATCCCTTAAAATAAAATAAAGAAAAACATAAAAATTTAAATTTTTTTTCTGGTGTGACAACATTTTATTTTGTGTCTGAAGTTACATTGAATTGTGCAGTAATGCATAAAAAACATTTATTCACTCTTTTTTAATATCATTGTATTTTTCTGAATGAACAAACGGTAAGTTGAAATCATATACACCATATTACTATAATTCACTTTGAATATGAAATTCTTACAGTATTTTTACTTACCCATGAAACTGAAGCGAGGAAAAGACCAGCTCCTATAGGTACCAAGAAAACCCAGAATCCAGTTCTGTCATATTCCACTCCCACTGCTAAGCCAAGCGCTCCTACCATGTTGCTAAGTGAACGTCCACTTGTTGGAAGATCAGCGAGAGCAACCATTGTAATCCATACAGCTAATACACTGGCGTATACATCACAATATTGAAGAACGCTCAAACGAATCACACAGAAAGGGGATACTTCGAAATCACATGCGTGAAAAAGCTGAGCAAGTAAAACAAGACACCAATATCAATAAGATAATGAAAAATGATCTCGAGAAAGATTAAAGATCACATTCATCAACAGAATTTAGGAATTCATAAGTTTTCACAGTTTTACGCAGTAATGTTTTCTAATGGGGTTATATCTGATAACGTATTCATAAATAATCTATTTTGGTTGACTTTAGAATATTGTATTATACGGTAGAAGTTTTCTTATCATATAGAGTTACTTTTGTTTTGGCATACGTTAAAGTTAAACACATTACAGGCGGAAGACCAAAATCATAGTCTGAACGTCTAAAAAATAAGTAGAAAAAAGTCTAATACAATAGTAAGAAGGATTTTTTAACAACTGGCTGTTGCGAAGATATATTTTGGAAAGAGAGAAAATTCAACTGTCTCTGCGGGGAATCGAATCCACGTTCTTTCACTTTCCGGGTGAACGCCCTAGATCACTAGATTACAGAGGCACCGAATCTCTCAATATTTCCTTGGAGCTCGTGTACACTGATAGGGACCGTACATGGACGGCCGGACCAGACTCAGGCCAAGCTCAGGTGGCAGCGTCCGCAGTTGTGAGCTTGGCTTGAGTCTGGTCCGGCCGTCCATGTACGGTCCCTATCAGTGTACACGAGCTCCAAGGAAATATTGAGAGATTCGGTGCCTCTGTAGTCTAGTGGTCTAGGGCGTTCACCCGGAAAGTGAAAGAACGTGGGTTCGATTCCCCGCAGAGACAGTTGCATTTTCTCACTTTCTAAAATATATCTTCGCAACAGCCAGTTGTTAAAAAACCTTCGTATGGTAGCGGAGAGTGACGTCATCCTTGTATAATACAATCGTACTAAAAAGTCTGTGAATACAAGTAGATTTTACATAAATACAATTACTATTAGTATAACTTTGTAATGGTAAAAATTGAATCTTAACTTACTGCAGAAAAAACCATTGCAGTTACATAAACCAAAGCTTCTGTAAAGTACCGTCTATATATTGCAAGGACAGTCACAGGTAAGTACAATATGTTGCTAACAGTTAGTAAAAGCACTGTTACTAACAACTGGGTGTACGTGTGAGCTTCCGAATCATCTCCACAGTCCCAGCCTTTCCGTCCTGTGAAATTAAAAAAAATTAAGAAAGATCTGTATTCAATACATCATATACTTGAGAGATTTTATGCACAGGTATAAATATAAACTTGATATAAAGGTATTGATTTTTACCTGCGGTGCAGAGACAAGAACTGAAAACCAAACCACCACTCAGATATTGATAGCAACGTCCATATTCACCACACTGTCCCAATGAACAAGGACCAGATTCTAAACGAAGAACAACTGGCGTTGTATTCGTCGGACATGGAACGTAAATGATTTGACTGAAAATGGAAAATATCACTTAAAGGGCTGTATTCACCGACATGGTTTAAACTGTAGTCACAATTCTTGGATAAGAGATCGACATAGATTGGTTAAAAACCTGAATTTAACCAATATATCCGTGTCATCAAAAAATTGTGACTATAGTTTAAATCATATCGGTGAATACCGCCCTTAGACGGTTATTGTTTTTTTACATAAATTAATTATAGAAAAAGAGATGAGAGTACTCTGCACTTACATTCTGTACCTTCCTTCCTTCTCGATATAGCATCGAGGTTTCAATAAGAGATACCAGAGACCAGCTTCTGGGAAAGGCACCATGAGTTTGCCGTTCGAGCTATTTGTTGTGCTTGTATTTAAGTACATTCCGAATCCCGCACTGCAGATTCCATCATCTGTGATATGAGGTCTTTCGTTGTACTGAAGACATGCTTCGAGAGAGAGTTTCGTATTACCTGCAACCTAGTGAAAGAACATTCGTTCAGAGGTCACTACTCATTCACAAATCGTATAAACTCATTTAAATGTTGGATGCTTTTCCTCCTTGGAATGCGACATCTTGACTTGTTGACTAACATTATAAAATAATTTTGGAAATGAAAAAAAAACCCGAGAGCCATATTCTCGCTTGCAAACAGAGAATAAATTTGACTTAAAATTCATGCAAAGCGTATAACAGGGCTTGATAATTTTACCTGTTGTTCAGCAGTTACGATAAGTGAGATCTGTTAACGTGTATTCTAAAAACCATTACCTATTTAAAATGCCCTAAGGTTAGGGCAATTGCCATCGTTTTCCATTCATATGTAAAAGATCGACATACTCTGCCTGATTGAGAATCAAAATTACTGAAATATCGATTTTATAAAACTCATTTAAATTTAAAAATAAATTTTTTGTTAAAAAAATATAATTTCTTACTTCTGCTGCATATATTCGAGCTCAGCTGTTGTTGAGGCGAGAACTGCTCTTATAACAAGAGTTATACAGCTGAATCACTTTAATACTTACAGAAGGTGGTGGGAGGTCCGCTTCTACTGTGAATGTTCCTCCGATATCAACGATCGGCATAACTCTAAACATAGCCAAAGAAGGATGTAGAGTCGATATATTTACGACGGGTGAAACGAAAGAATACCCTGATAGACGGCTGTATCTGAAAGCGAAGTTTCCTGGCAATTTCTGTCTTATAAGTTCTAAGCGAGAATAACAATGTCGAGCGTTCAACGTTCCAAAACTCTCAGAAAACGATGGTGAGCATTCTGACCCATTTTTCATCTTGATTATCGGTTTTGGCACTGGCTGTATTGTGAACTCGTTGTATTGATCACCAGCTCCTTCCATTGGACAAACTGTTGAGTAAAAATATATATATACCATTAACTGTTAGACCAATGTTATATCTTATGTCTATGTATATCCAAAACTGATCTCACGATGTGAGTCTATATTATAAAATCAAAACATCTGATGTTTTTTTACCATCAGCAATTGTTTCTTCATCAGACTCAGTGAGGAAGAACAGACCCTTTGAACTAAAAGGCTTTAATGGAGAGAGTAGGAACTAATTTTAGCACGAGTAGGAACTACATAAGAATACACAGGTACAAGTTTTCAATCAGAAAATATGCAAATGAGCTGAATTCTCTCAAGGTTGATCTAAATTATTTGGCATGGTTCATTTCTATATGTGCTGAAGTGTAAATATTTTCTGTTAAAAATTTAGATGCCTCTTGTACAACTTAATGAAAAATAAATTCTTTTTTTATGTACTGTATTTGCATTACAACTCTTATATTTGGCTATACATATTTGAAGTAATGATTATACATGTAATTGAATAAACATACTTGCAGATTGCACTTCTATGCGATATGTTATGATTCCGGGTTCTTGAGGCTCAACTACAATGTAATTCCAATCATCTTCGGCAACTGCCACCTCCAATACACATTCAGCGATTGTGCAATCTACTCTGGATAGGGCTCTCTCTTCTGTTGGGAAGACTCGGGGTTGGAAAGACAAAGCGACAGGGCAAGGGTCACATTCTGTCAACGTGATTCGAGCAAACCACATGCTTTCTGATGCGAAAAATCTGAAAGAAATGCCCGAGTGGAATTAATTATTTCAAACATTGTCTGTGTGCAGTGAAATATTTAATAGTGAATTTACATGTGTTTCGGCAGAAAATTAAATGATTTACACACCGATAACGTTGTATTCCGATAATCTTCTGGTTCATCGGGTACTCAGTTATGAGTAAGACGACACTGCCGTCGATATGAAAAGTAGCAGTTGAAGATAGCCATACTTCACATCTCAGTCGCTGAAAACAAATTTCGTAATATTTCATGTCCAGAAAGAGAGCCAAGAGAATACGGTATTATATGTATATATAAGTAAAATTAATTAATACTGTACGAACAATAGTTATCAATTAAATTATTTTTAACTCATTATTATCAATAACTGTTATGTGAAGAACAAAAGTCAGTGTTACATTAAAGAACAACAGTAAACACAACGATCTACCCATCGTTTTCTGTTCGGATTCGCTGAAGAGTAGAATGCGGCAGCAAACCAATCTCCTGGCATCGGGCTGGTTACGTTGATAGTCGATGGTTGTTTATCATCTGGATTCAACTGAAGCACTCGAACAGGCTGTCTTGGTGTTGCTACAATCGATGAATCTCCAGAATTCTCGGAATCTGAAGAAACGACGGGATAGCTGCCATGTTGTAAAGTTCTGATAGAAAAACAAGGGATATACATAAGCGTTATAAAAGGACTTTGTATATACGGTAATTGATTTCAGTTGACTGACTGGTTTGGAAGCACATTAAATAAGAGCTCTACTTTAGCACTTTGGTTACTTCCCAAAATTATGAGCATTTGTGACGAAAGACGTCACTCTCCCTTGTTAATACGAAAAACTGGCTGAGTGAGGAGATATCGATGTTTCAGGAAAGTAAAATGCATCTCCACCCTCAAGGGGACTCGAACCGCGTTCTCTCGTTTGCCAGATGTGTACTCTACCAACCAAGATATGAAGACAGTTATACGCTCTTTCTCTCTCTCTCTCTCTCTCCAAGGAGCATATACATACTATACATATATAAAACTGGCTCGCTCCCAGTTTTCCGCATCTGTCGTATTAACAAGGGAGAGTGACGTCTTTCGTCATATACCACCATTTGGTGGCCCTGATGTCATCTGCGAGCTATTAGCAGAATATTGCCACCGTCCATTGCACGAAGCCATTCAGCATATACATACGCTCTAAGGATGTTAAACTTTATCGGTCTTCATAGCTTAGTTGATGGAGCACTCGTCCGGAGAACGGGGTTCGAGTCCTCGTGAGGGCAGACATGAATTTTACTTTCCTGAAACATCGATATCTCCTCACTCAGCCAGTTTTCCGTATTATAACATTTTCCTGAGAGATACATTACGTCTGATCTCTCTTAATTCATCAGTTCTTCTTAATATTTCTTTTTCCATTTTTTTTAATTTTTCATTGGACAGAACACAACATATAAAATATACATTCAAAACAACTGAGATAAACATGAAAAAGAAACGACAATAAAGAAAAACGGAAAACACAAAATGACATACACGACGATGACAGACAAAAAAAATCTGTGACCCCAAGACACTAAACGTCCTTCTGGTGGGTCAATATGAATTAATTAAAGAGTTCCCTTGGGTTATGTTCTGAAAGTTATGGCAAGTTTTGGTATTTTATTTCAACTCCTATAACTTCTGTAGAATATTCCATGAAAATTAATCTCGTCTTGAATCCTATCCTAAAATACAAAGTGTGCAAAAACTCCGTAGAAACTTTAAAAATGAATAAAAACCGGAAAAATAACCAAATCAAAAAACGGTTTGCAAGGTTAGCGTTGCTTGATCACGAGAATTTTTAGGACAAGGAAAAAAAATAACTAAAAACACCAGCCGATAGATGGCGCTGGTACAAGCGACTTCGGTGGAAATATTCAAATGAGACGGTTATAAGAACTTGCGCTCCTAATCCACAACTAGTTCACCGTTGTATACCGTGTATGTGAACAAGGATGCTGAATGCGAAGGATAAAGCTTTGTTGGGGAAGTTGTTTTACGTGAACCAGGAATCAGCAACCATTGCCTTGCATAAATTCCGAGTTCAGAAGAATGTGAGGACTGGAAAGACTTTAACAGCAACAGGCCTCATAAAGCTTGTTTAGTGGCTTGAAGAAACTGGAACGCTGGAGTGTAAGAGAGCCGGACAACTATGTTTAAGGAAGGCACATTCGCCGCGTGTTGCAGCCGAAATGGAAGCGTTAGCGTCCGAATCAGCTGCAGAGACCAGCAGTGCTCGTGAAGCTGCCAGACGCTTGGGCTTACCACCATCCTCGATACGCAATATTCTTCATGAAATCCTTGATCTGTACCCATACAGATTGTAGTCGTGCCATGAACTTTTACCAGCGGATACCGTACAGAGGGAAGCATTTGCGAGGTGGGCTCGCAATCCTTTGTGGTGGTGGTCATGTGGAACACATACTGCTGTAATAAACGATTTGGAGGAATTCTGTTCATTATTTGCGTGTCTTTTCTTTGACTTTTGTACGTCAGTGCCACCTATCGACTGTTTTTGAGTTATTTTTTCCTGTCTTTTCCTCGAGACACATTTAGTTGATCCATTTTAGTTTATTCACTAATAAATTTTCTCCAAGTTCCAATAAATAGATATCAATTTTTATTCCACAAAAAGAACCTCATTGAATGTACATTATTCTGTGAACGATTTATTTTCATCTTTAGTTTTTGTACTATCTTGAAAAGTAATCAGTATGACCTCACACAAATAATGATACGCTTTATCTGTAATTCAAGTTCATTCATGCGGATATTAGTTTATGGTTCAATATTCAATAGTTTGTTCCGAGAACGAATTTATACAAACGAAAAGGGTGAAAAAAAAGTTCTCCACGCTTTTCCTGTCGTACATTATGTGTTTCGTTCACATTCCATCCCTCTCCCACGATCATTAAATCCGGGTACATTTCAAAAGTGCCACTAGTGTCCGCGTATGGAAAGCTCAAAATTTGATTCATTGTCCCTCGAGCAGATATCGATTTTGAAAACCGCTAACACTCGAATACTCTTCGATAGCTGGCTGCAAGCACCAACAGGAAAGTGAACCTCTTTCCCCTATATATATCAGTATCTCAGAAAACTCTCAGTCTACTCAAAAGATGAAATTAATGGATTCAAAAGAACGATTATGGAGATTAATTTTTAATAAGATTTATCGAGAGTTGCTGTTGATTCATTTTCGTTTCAAATGTTTGGGGAAATAGTTTCAAGTGACGCCTGAGGGTTATTTATCTCATTCGTGTTTTGGATTTTTATCCACAGAATTTATTAATATTAAACGAAATCTCAGATTTTTTGAAGTAATGTAGCAGAGAAAAAATAAAATATCGATATATATTATTTATACAGGCATTCCGCGCTTTATGCGATTAATTGGTTCATCAAAATAATTGAGTTTGTCGAAATCGCGTAAAGTGAGTTGAATTCAACATGGGTTAGTTAGGGAACGGGGGTTTCTCCAGAAAGATAAGAGGAAAAACCCAACATCCAGCAGCAAAATAATTTTTTTGAGAGAATTGATTATTTGAATTTTTAAATAAATCTCGTGGGTTTAAGCTATATAAATGAACTTAATTGATACTTTCTACTTCTGTCTTCAGTACTTCCGCTTGATTCTGGGGAGTGTGGATGTTTTTTTCCCGTAGAGCCGGTGTGTGGTATAATAACTGTATGGCTGATAACTTTCTTTAACAGTCAAGATTTCGATAACAAGCCGTATTTTTTGTCTCTTATGAAAACTTCAGTAGCGAGAGAATTACCAGAGAATTCTGAATATCCCTCGTAAATACGAAAATTCTAGTTTCATTTTAGGATCTTTTTCTTTGATTAAAATTCTGATAGCATTGTCAATGTTATCAAAAGATGCTGATTAGTGAGAGCTGGTGAATTGGATTTGAGCGTTTGTGTCCCACATTTGTCTCCTCTAAATCATGACATCCAACTGATTTTATCATTTTAACTACGCCATACCTTCAATTAGAAAGAACATTTTCAGGATTAACATGAAACTCAAGGTTCAATTTCGCAGGTTGCGTTTCGTAAAGCGAGAGATACTTGCATATTGTTTTTCCCCATGTAGTTACGTATATGGGTTTTCTTCATTCAAGTATTAGAAATTATTAAAAAAAATCTAAGAGTATTCCAGATCAGGTTTTTTTTTTTTTGCACGGCTGTTGTCAAATAAAGACGTTTCTCAGGCTAAAGGGGCCATCGTTAGTTTTGATTTTATTCTTAACGATTTCCCAACTTTAAGTAGAACAAGCAGATGTCATCAGATCTAAGAATTATTTTGCGATCGCTGCGCTATTTATGTTAGGTACTACCATTTATATTACCGTTACGATATCAGTCCCGGTGCCCAACAATCAATCACAACACGATAGCCCTCGTCAAGCCGTGTCAGCCATAAATATACGCTGCAATCGTTATGACCCGCAGACATCTCAGATGGCGATGGAAAAGCAAAGTGCTTAACATAAACTGACGACGGGCCTTCAAGCCTAAAAAACTCTCCTACATAAAAAAAAAAAAAAAAATCGATTTTGTGAAGCGTACATTTTGAAGTAATGCGTAGAAAGCCAACAATAAAAACAACATTTTTGATCAAATATTCTTTGTAAAAATTAATAAGATCCCAGTTGATAAATTTTTTCATTTTTCTTAAAACTCAGCAATTTATTTGCACGGAAAAATAATGATCAACCTATCAAAAATTTACGAGGGTAAAAGTGTAAGACATCGGATGCATAAAGCAAACTACATTGGAAATTTTCTTGAAATTCCAACCACTTGAAAAATAATGAGATAGATGTATTTAGATGATATTTCATGAAAAAATTTTAATAACGGATGTGGTGTTGTGTAAAAAGGCCATTACCCCAAGTGGGGTATTTCCTACAGAATTTTTTTCTGGAATAACAATTTATTTTGAATATTTTTGAATGATTTTTTAGAATTCGTATTCGATCTGAAGATGAAATGGAGGTCTTTAAAAATGTTAAAATGCTTCTAAGGATGGGGAAAAAAAATCATATTTTTTAAATGTAAGAGAAAGAAACGACCAGCAATTAGGGAAAAATTTTGTTTTGAGATTACACACATCAAAGAAGATGACAAAGGAAATAGAAAAAAACCTTAAAGGATTCATTTCATTCAACAAAAAAAAAATAACAATATAGTTTTTTTGCCAGTACTGAAAGCCAATTACTACATAAAGGTTGGTTCAGTATACGCTAATTATATCGGAATTGGAAGAAGACATCCTCCACTAAAAAAACAAATTAAATAAATAAAACACATAACAAAATTGTTATAGCGAAATTATCAGAGAAGCCATTGAAAGAAAATTGATTTTTAGTTTTTCTAATTAAGATAAAGTGATGATGTCAGATTCAGATAAATTTCAACAAAATGTCTTAAAAAATATTTCACAAACAGCACAGATGATAAAAAAAATCCTATAATTAATGAACGTAACTATGGTAACGGTAATTAAGAAAAAAAACATATTAAGCCCAGATTTTTTCGTTTAAAAGGAATCGTTGAAATTTCTTTCAAACCACATGTTATAGAATTACTTTCCATTTGTTTTAATGATAAGTTTCTTTTTAAGGGGAATTTTAGAAATTTCAACATTTTCTTTTTCGAAACGAAAAGATTACCATCGCTGATGGAATTACGCAGTGAGAACTCACTTTATTGATTTAAGATAAATGAATTTAAGACGAACAATGTATAAATAATACATTTTTCTTAAATATAAGCATGAACACTCAAATCAATGAGTAATGGGTTTAGGTAAGACAATATTTGGATCAGAATGATTCTTTTCAGCGTCAAAGTTTGTTTTTTCATTGTCATTTTATTTACTTAATAGAGCTTGTTTGTGTGTGAGTGTGGTCATGTTTACGAACATTTTACGGTTTGCTGATTTTGCTAGAATTCACAAATTAAATGAAAATTTATTTTCATTAATACAGTTATTTAATTAAATGAAAAATCCCTTTGAACGTTGAACATAATTTGTTGTCTTTTTTTTATACACAGAAGACAAGTCTCCAATTTCTCACTTCTCTTCTGTTTTCATTCAACTCTGCGGACAGAGCTGATAATCATTGAATTGGAAAAGAAATCTACATAATATCGCTTTATTTTCTGATTTGAATTACGTATCGTCCCTTATGCCAGAGACACTGAATGTGCAAATTTTCACTTTTTGGGTTTACCAACTGGTTGGATCCCTTGTTTTGATATCTAATTTTTGACAGAAACGCGAATGTGCATCCCCTATTGAAACAATGTTACAATTCATAGTTTAGGAAAATAACACCCATACAGTAACATAGGAAGAGTAGCATTCAGACATCATTTCCCAAGTTCTTTTTTTCTTCTAAGAATTTACACATTCATGTTTCTGGCATAAGGAGGACGATATATCTAACTTAATACCATTAATACCGAAAGAGTTTTTTCCTATGCAAAATATGCATCTTGTTGTAAATTAAGCGAGTAAAAATTATGTCTATCTCTTCCTTACTCAGAAATTTTATCAAGTTTCTAAATACACCAAAAAAAATCTAGAGAGTTTGCAATTTTACTCCGGAGAATAATCATGAACATCACAGGGTATAAAATGATGCCACATTATGTGCTCACTGTTTTTTAAATTCATTCCTTCTTTAGTCTATTTCTTGCGTTCATGCAAAGGAGAAGGGTGAAAAATAATTTACACTCCGAAGTTTTTCCCCAATAAAGCTGATGAAGAGGGACATGAAAATTTTATAACAATAATTCCAATTTTTTTATGCGAAAATTGCAAAAGAAGTTGGTATTTGCGGGAAAGAATTCCATTGTGAATTGAATTATAGTAAAAATGGATCCTACTGGATTTTTTAAAAACAATCTCGGAGAAGAAAAAAAAATCTCATTCATAAAACGATAGATTACGTAATAAGTGCATGCATTACTTCTCATCATTTTGGCTAATCTTTCTGGTGTTTCTATCTTTCATCGTTTCAATTGAAATGAAAGGGAATCTATTCGCGCGCAGAATGTGTCTCGTCTCGGAAAAAAATACAAGACAATAGAACGTTCGAGGAAACTTGAGAGTCTCGTTAAATAAATGGAGGTTTGATTTTTTTAACTCAGGCGTGTGGAAAAATATAATGTGCTTTTAATGTTTCATTGATTATTTGAAAAATCTTATTATATTCTCGAGACATTTTGTCCCACGATTTTTTTTCTTAGTAATAAGATTAATAATAATAATAATGAAAAAGAAAACTGTGCGGGAGACTCTCGAGGTGAAACCCTTTATTCCTCGTACATTCTTCTTATCTTCTTACGAAATTCCTTTTTAGCGCCTGTTAAAGAAAACACAAAAGCTTTTGATTTATCTTGAGCTCAAAACTCTATCGTCTTGAAGAATTTTCACTCCTTATAACCATGGGAACCAAACGAAGGAAAAGATAATGGATTGTGACCTTTTAAGCAATGGAAGAATACACAAGAATTTCCACCACGGCTTGTTACTCGAATCAAAAGCGTCAAGTGCTTTTTAAGTCTTAGAAAATTTTGCTATTTTTAACTTTCATTCATCGGTGCACTAATAAATGGCCGGCTAGTGATAATCAACATTTTGTATTCCTACACTTTGAGTTTCAAGATTGCTCTCGACAACAGACCTTTTATGGACGTCGTCAAAATTGATTGCGTAAGTAGGTGTACTCGAGTAGTTTAAATTTATTTTCAAATTCACGATTTAATCAATGATCATTCGGTGTAATTAACTATTCGGTGGTTCCTAATTGCCGGTAAAAACGTGTTACACTTTTTGTTCATTATATACCACGGGAAAAACAATCGTGATACAATTGAACTCATTAAAAATAATCAATTAGTGAAAGAGGAACTCGTTTCGATTACAAGGCGAGATCATTAGTGTTGGCGTTTTCGGTTCATTCATTCTACTGACAAGAAATACGATGTTAAACTCTCTTTTATATACCGTTTTTTTTCCTTTAATCAAAATACCCCACTTGGTGGAAAGAAAATTCCATTAGAGGTTAATTATTATTTAACAGTTTTAATTATTATAAACTTTGCTCACACAATTTATTATTATTGCCTTTTGATTTTCGTACGTTATTCGAAATTTGAAGGAATTCATTTTAATCACGCGAGAGTGGTTTATTTATTTTAGAGAAAGTTTTAATACTTAAGTCTCGAGAATTCACATTTAATTTAATTTGTTGAGTTTAAATAGATTGAAAATTCAGTTTTCCACAAACACTCAATTCCAATTTTTAAGTTTCCCATTATGATAACTCTAACCGTGTTTCTTAAAGAAGCTGTGCTTTCTCATTGTAAAATCACTATGCTGATAATCAATGAATTAAGGCAACAGGTGAATCAATTTAAGCATACGAGATTATTGAAAAACGTTTTCACAAAATTGCGTGACTGCTTTGTGTTCCCGTGAATGCCGTGTTTATGAAACAGACACTGATGTAATTTGTTCATTTATAACATCGGTTGACTTAAATTTTAGATCAGGACCTAAAATTAAAAGCTTATTTTGAATTGCCAAACAAATAGATTCATGTCTTAGCTGGGATTTGAACGTCAACCAGTTTGACTGAAATTCGGTGCGTTTAATTTTTTGATCGTTTATCAAAATCACCATATGATGAACACCAATCCTAAAGTTACGTTTAACATTAACACAACTTGATTCGCAACTAACTTGATAAGGATAGTTCCCAAAACCATCTAACATAGACATATTCAGCCTGGTACTCACGAGCACCGCTGACGGAAGAAAAAGTGCCCCCCCCCCCATTCTTGTGTCGGATTTTGTGCTCGCGAACTTTCACTCAAGTTTTAAAGCGATTAAGACTGCACATTTTCATGCACGTTCTAGTTTTTGCGTTTCACCGCAATAGCCATAAATTTTAGGATGATTGCTGATATATGCGAAAATAGCCAGTGAGCTAGCTGAAGATAATTTAGCGTGGACTCTTAAGTGATTTGTTTATTGCTTGTTTCTGAGAATACGCAGACGCGGTGAGTCCAAAAGAAAGGGGGTTTCAATTGTTTTGACGGCCATATGTCCTTTCAGAATTTTTCTTCTCCCAATGTTTTCAGCGTTATCCTCAAAGGGTAAGAAAGTCCATACATTGTAAGAATTTGGAGGGTACAGGTCTGCCGATAAGAGACACATACGGTACCCATACACAACATGGGCGGAAATACGGGGGGGGCGTGGAGGCATTGTTCCCCCCCCCCAGCGTCAAAAGTCGAGTGATCTAATGTATATATATATATGTATATATGAATTGACATCATCATCATCGTGCCCCCCAGCAATGATGATCGCGCCCCCCCCCCAGACTTCCAAGTCTATCTCCGTCTATGATACACAATAAGTTCTTTCGATCATTTCCTGTGGAATTTTCTTTCGTTGTGGTGCTTTGCTTGCTGGCTGTGTCAAATCCACCGTTCATAATGTCGACAAAACGAAAAGTGCTTTCTTTGAAAAAATTACTGTAAATTTTGGAAGAATTCAACAAGAATTTTAAATTCAAGACGAAAGTCGATCTTGCAAAATAGTTTTGTCACACACTTTTATGTCCCAGCACTGTCGTTTTATGCATACAAAAGGGATTATTACGATAGTCCTTGTGGTGGTGACGCCACCTCTCCTTTAAAAATGGAATTAGTACCTCTCGCGTAATGAAAGATTCTGACAAAGCTTAGTCAATTTCCAATTCCTGAAATATCACTTATTAACGCTGATACGATAGACTGACTGACTGACCTATCATGCTCTCTCTCTAATTGTCCAACACAATCAGCGAGTATTGTTCCAGAAATAAATGAAAACATATCGATATCGATTGATATAATGCTAATTAACATTTCTGTTGCATTACATACACAGAAAGGAGTCACCACACTTATATCCGATACCTAATACAAAGAACCCTGCTAGCTGCGAAAATTTATAATTGTGGCACAGAAAGTTGCAGTATTTCACCACAAATGAGGAAATAATCAAGGCAGTCATCGTTTAAACGAAACAATAGGAAACCAAGGTAACAGATGTTAAAGAAAAAAAAGCCTTTAATTAAAACGATTCAAGAATTTTTCCGGCATCTAATACAAAATCAGAATGAATATACTCATAGGATTTGTGTGAAAAAGTACCAGTAAAGCCCAACAGATTTCAAAATAACAATAATAATGATAAAAAAAAAATGTATTTTTCTTCTTGAGAATTCACATTTTAACAAATACCTGTTTTCAAAGTATTTTTTTAAGAGATACGTAGGATTTTCTGTAAAGGAACAAAATAAAATTGAAAAAAAAAAGGAAACACAAAACAAACTCAAGGCACTCTCAATTCAATTATGCCCGAAGCGAAAAGAAAAAGAATATTCTTATACCTTTAGGAATACCTCGCTCGTGGAAAATCTCATTTACAAACAGAGCTATGAATGCAAATGAGGTACCATTCCAATCCCTTCGGTAGCGGAAAAAGTATAAATGGCAGTTTTTTCCCAAGTCAAAAGAAATCTCTGATACCAAAAGATTATATTGTCAAGGTAAACTCTAGGGAGGGGAAAAGTTAGAAAATTTTTTCGTTTTTTTTTTCCTTTTTCGTAACTTTCCACGAAACATTTTATTTTATTTTTTTTCTTCGAGTCCAATAAAAATAATAAAAAAAATAAGAATTCGTAGGAAAAGCAACGGAGAAACTTCTCGAACGAAATAAAAAATTCCGAAATGCGATTTCTTCCCTTTCTTTTCCAATTTTTGTTTTATTTCATATTATTTTGAAGAATTTTTTTTTATCTTATATATATATATATATATATGTCTTGGAAGAAAGAGATCAAATTAAGTTTTTTGAAGTTCCGTCCACATAAAGAACTCTAGAAAATAGTGAAGCCGTCGATAGAAAAAATATAAGAGGAAAAGGGCTTCTTTAAGTTCATTTCGGTCTCGCGAGTTTTCGACTTACGCCCGGTTGTTGTTGTATTTCAGAATTCACTCCCACTTTTTTTTTGCTTGTATATAAGGTTGACTATAGCCATCGATATGCTGCCGAATTCTTTTTCACACTAACGTATTGTTCTTTTATTTATTTATTTTTATAGTTGGAGCCGGATGTCCGGCTTCTTTTTTTCTTATTTTATTGTTGTTGAGAAGATTGCAATGTGTGAACTCAGTTTCCTCTGCCCATCATTTTTCTTCCCGGCTCTAGAATTGTTGTCATTGCTATCTACTAAGCTTTCTCTTCACCAGTTTGTGTCTTCTATTTTCTCTGACATACCACTCTTATTTGCTGTCACGAACTGCACGTTCCGACTCGTGTTTCAATTTCTCTTTCGATATTTTCCCCATTTTTTTTTTAATATGTATTTTAGGAGACAGGTTTCCTATACTGTCGTATCATTTTTTTTGTATGTTACTTCGATATTTTGATCAAATTATAGCCTGCGAGTGTTTCTATCATAGGGTTTGATTGTGATGAATCCATGATAGCCGGAACAGGCGAATAGCGTACCAATGTAGCTGGAAAATAAATGAAAAAAAATGTCTTCATAAAAAAAATTTTATTGGAAAAAAAATATTGTCAACTGTGAGATTACGAGTGTTACGTATAATAAGTTATCTGGTAAAATGTGTTCTGTGACCAAAAATTTGAAAATTACTGTTCGAGAGAACCAACACATTTTCTGGAACACTGTTTAGATGTCTGCTGACACGTCCAAAACAGTGCCGAATTTTAATTTTCTTCTTCTTTTATTTCCATTTTCATTTTTTGGAATAAAAGAAATACCTACTGGTCAGAGTATCGATGAATGTGCTGTAGCCAGCACCATTTCGGGAAGAAAATTTGGCACCAACTATCTTGTCAGGAAAATGAGCGACAATTTGCATCGAGCCACTACTGATGTTTAGGTTCTTAGGTGGTTAAATATCTTTGAGGAAAAAAATGCCAGCTTGTTCAATATTTTTGCCTCTGTCACTTGTGCTCGGACGCTCCTACCTTCGGTCGTTTTCGGAAGACTGGCGAAATCAATGTTGGTACCACTCAATAATAATCTAATACGAGGTATGCAATCATACCCCCTTGGCAATTTTCACCAGTTCATAAGTTTTTGATGGGATATCTCCGTTTTTTTAACAAAATGATGGCAGCTTTTTCTCCTCTCATGTCAAAAAGAGACGAAGAAAAAAAATCTCAAGAAGCATAAACGATAATGACTTAACTACGGAATGCAAACAATATAATGAAAATATTTAGAGGCCTAGATGACATTTCTTATATAATGCCATCGATGTTTAGTTGACGGCCCAAAATACAAAACACAAAATATTCTGTTGGAGAACGTTTGTACAGATGGTGTACGATAAAGAATAACCGATCTGAAGAAGCAGTGTTTGAATGATTGGTGTGAGATGAGTGTAACAGAAAAGTTTTTAATGTAATTTTTTTCGTCAGAAATGTTCACCATTGAAACTTGAAGAGTTACAGAATTGTGGAACGTTAGCTTCGACTTCTGAAATTATTACCGTCATCTCGAGGTGCGATTATTAAATGAACATTCATCCCTCGAAATACTTCATTACCGCTGATTCTGATTGATGTATTTTACTTTCGAAACGCTTTAAACGATTCCCTTTCTCCTCTAAAGGCAGGAGCATATTCATAAATAGCGTATAAAAGCGACGTCACTCAAGAGAAAATAAAAGAAAACGAGAGATATAAATGCATAGAATAAACACGCGGCGACGAAAATAAATGATCTTTAAATTCACTTTGGGTGATTGATGAAGGTCGCTGCTTTCATTACACATACGAATTTCGTCCCATCGCTGGTTCTGAAATTACATCATCGCAATCAAAAAAGACGGGAAATCTTTGCTCCAATAATAATATCATTTGTTGACGGAGTTTTCAATTTCTTTCCAGTTCCAAAAACTAAAAAAAAAGTGCAACTGTTGGGTAATAATTTCCATATTTCGTTGGCCTTCTTGCCGCAATATTAATCTCATTATGTCTTAAGTAGAGCGGTGTGATGAGGAGATGAGAAGAAGAAATAACCAATGCAATCCAATCTAGAACTTCCAGCATGTGCTTAGAGATGTACAAGAAATTGTGCAGCGTATTTATATTTCGAAGAAGGCAACGAGAAAAATCGATTGGGTTTCTCTTCATGCGGAAAATGCAGCCGAAGTCCCTGTTGCCTTAGCGACGATGGTTCCAACCAATAGAGCTTCGGTGGCAATTTGGGGTGTTTTCTTAGCAAGACTCTTGTTTTGCCGAAAACGATGTGGTTGGTTCGTCTGCCTGAACATTTTTCCATCTTGTGCTTAAACCTTAAGATTATTTTCGTTGCCTAACAAGAATCTTTTGGAAATTAAATTTTAATCGAAAAAATGTTAAAATGGAAACAACAGTGGTAAAACCATATTCCTAACGAGCATTAAAAGAGTCTTAACGTGAAAAGAGCGCAAAGATTGGCGGAGATTCTTAGCGATCTCTGCAAAGATGGTCTCGATGTTACTCCGGTAAAGATTAATAAATTCTCATTAGTTGGTACATAAAAACAGAATTAACAGGAACGGGTTCAGTTGATTGAGTTGTGTTGATTCTCCGCTCGCAGCGGGAGAGAAATCTTCTAGTATTAGCGGAAGAGATTAAAAATTGTTTCCCGATGGTTGTTAATGCGAAACTTTTAGACGGTGGGATAGCCCATTATCACCAGGAGGATTTAACGTGGCAAAAATAAAAATATTAATTTCAGTTATTCAATTGATTCTTCTAATGAGGATAAAATTGATGCAAAAAATAATTAAATTATTGTAAGCTGAAGGAAGATATGGTATGGATGATTAAACTTATTGAAAGATTAAATAATGAAAATTATTGAGAGATTGAATCATGAAGCGTATTGAGAGATTAATGTGTGTGATCTAGCGATAATCAGTAGAAGAAATAACTTAAACAACATGCTGAAGAGAAAAGTATGATCAAGTCCACACACCAATATTTGATGGCAATTGTTTGATCAACGCAACAACCTGATGCACGTCTGTGTTGAATCTTAGATGGGTTATGGACTGTGTGACTATACTTCCCGTATTTTACGGGACAGAATTTTTTTTAGTATTATAATATGTTTCAAAAACTTTTTCTGTACATTTATACTAAAAGTACCGATAGTACTTATACTCCCTAATTCTTTTTTTGTCAATATTTCTGAGAACTACTTTTAATATTTCCAAATCCCGAGTTTATTATTGTAACACAAATTTCATATCGAAAAATGTGTTGTTTTGCGAAGTATGGTAATTCTAGTTATGAATTCCTAGTCCTGATAACCCTAGTTATTAATGATTTCTAGTGATACTAAATCGACTATAAGTTCTGGTCTAATTACCCAATCGTGTCACCCCAACATGTGTGATCATATGTTTATTAAACGATTAAATAAACGAATTTGCCACTTACACTGTGACTTCTATAGATTCCCCGCATGTTTTAGTGAGGTTCGTCCGAAACTGCCATTCGCCAATCGCAACTTGTTCTGGTACGGCATAGTGAAAAAGTTGCACGTCTTTATAAGCCTGGTATGGAAGCAGCTGCCGTGGAGCCAACACTTGCTTTTTTGGAAGATCTGAGAGAGGTATAAACAACATCAATGTCGATGTCAGTATTTTCCAGAAATTCACGAATAAAACACCAGAGAAAAATAAGAGGGTACTCAATTTTTAAAATTTTTTATTGCTTGAACTTTTCTTCCATGTCATTTTATTCGACAATTTATCATCCTCCCGAATAGTTCGAGTATGGAGCGAAAATATTTGTTAAAAAACATTTATTATCATATACACTTACGGATCGAGGGGAAAAGAATAAATATTTATATTAATACTAGGAGCCCATAAGAAAAAAAAAAAAATGAGATTGAGAGCAACCTGTCAGGTCCTGTTACCGAGTGAAGACATTTTTTATCTTCACCAATTTCCCAAACTTCACGTACAGAACCCTCGCTAACTGTCTCGTATGGAAAGTTGACAAAGAAAAAAAAAAATTATGATCGTTGATGTTATTCATTTGATGCCATATCCTACCCCATCAAGCTATATCCATTTCTTGAAGGAAAAAAAAAAACCTCTTCAATGTTGGCAACGTGAGGGTCACCTTTTTTATGTGGCTAGCTAAGCTCATCTTCAGAATTTTTCTCCTGAAGTATTATTGTTATAGAACGTGCTCGAGATACGCACGAGTAGCTCTCCTGAAGTTTGATTGATCTTTTTTCGAAGTATATATATATATATATACATGAATCTTGTTGAACCTTGAATCCTTCTGGAAACACCAGCCTTTTTTCGACTGTAAATTCATACCTAGAGTGATCGGATTAAACAGAATTTTCGTTGTGGTTTTAACAGCGTGATTTTTTTTTAGCATTCTGTTAAAGAGATAAAGATGACACCGAAAGTCCTCTACGATTCAACATTTAAATGTCTGTATTTGATGGAAATCGTTTAGTCGGTGCAACAACCTAACTAGGTTTGAATTCTAGCTCGATTATGCTGATAAAAATTATTCTATCCAATATTTTTTACGAGACAAAAAACTACAGTGATACCTCAGCCAACGAAGATAATTCGTTGCGAAATCGCGTTCGTAGGCCGAAATCTTCGTTAGCTAAAACGCGATTTTCTATAGGTTTCTATGGGAAATCGTTTAATGTGTTCCAGAAATGGCCCAAAATTTTACGATAAGTTTTTTAAAACACTAAAGAGCGCTATAAAAAAAAAAGAAAAATTGATCCAAGGCTGAAATGAACCGCTTCAAAATAGGATAAATGAGAATTTATAGGAAGATGAGAGAAGAGATATACTGAAGATCTTTCTATTTTACGTCAATTTCCCAAACTTTTTGTTCCATCGCCACTTCTTCAAATTTTTTGTATTCTCTCTCATCGTCCCCCCCCCCATGCCGATTCATAGGATCCTAAACTGAATTCAAAGATTCTACCACCCCGCTGGACTTTTGCATCGCCCCGGGGACGATATTGCCCACTTTGGGAAACACTGTTTTTTTTACATTTTTTACACTATGTACACAACCAACACCCTCTTTATTTAGTCTGCTCAAGCTAGTGTTGACACAACCAACACCAGCTATAGAGAAAGCCCTCGCCGGCAATCTTTTCGATGCTGTGAACGTCATCAAGTTTAGACATTCTCTCCTCTCCCAAAGCTCTGTCCTCTTCCACCGAAGCTGCCTGTCCCTCGTCTTCGCCATTATACAACGGTGGTTCGGTCCCACGTGCGTGCATATCGTTTTTTAATATGCTATTTCTTGCTTATTTTATTCACATGTCGTGAAGGAAAAAAACAATATTGTTGTCTCCCACGGCCTTTATAAAAATGGCTGGTCTAAAACAACAGTGATTCCGGTGAGCCAGCTTTGTTTTGATGAAGGAACGATAGGCCTATTTGCATAACAACTGCATATAAAATCAGAGGTGAGTTCATTTTCACTATTGCATGAAATAGTGAAAATGAACGTTAATAATACGCGAATAACTCAGGCGAACGTTAATAATGCTCACAAAACTGTTATTTTTTTTTTCTAAACTTAATACCAATTTTATATGTAATCACGAAAATGTAAATCATTATTTACTCTCAACTAGTAATGCATCATATAATTTATGACTCATTTTCTTATTTCTCTTCTCGAGATGTTCTTTACCCTTTTTGCCTTTTTTAATAAGCTCAATGGGTATCTTGTCTAGCTACATCCAACAACAAATTGTCAGAGTAATGGAGAGAGACTAAATTATTTTCATGATGTTGTTACCGATTTCCATGTCTGATGATGTTTATTTTGTGAACTGCATTTTCTGGCCACAGATTTTGAAACAGAATCTTCGGCTTTCGATTGAAAAAGTGGCAAGACTGCTCCATTGAAGAATAAGAGAAGAAAGAAGAATGTTGTGCCATGCACATCTTCGAAGGATATCCGGCAACTTTTACGGATACAGTTACCTTACAACTCCAAAAAAAGACAGAGAGAATGAACGTCTAAAAGTGGCCCTTCAAGAAAGTGTGGCTAATGCAACAACATAATATCAACAGAGACAAATCCGCAGCATGAAAGATTTGCAGCAATTTGTTGAAACGTTTGGTCTTGACAATTTTTATTGACAATTAGTGTCGAATCAAAGTGACCATTTCTGTGTTTTTCATTTGGAGATACAACCATATCCACAGATTTAGCACTCGGTGGTTGTAAATAATCTTAATGTTTCTGTTTATCTAAAAAGTATTGCATTGAATAAAATTTCAAAATTTACCTTCCCGTACAAGTTGACAAATTTGAATGACTTAATGACATATTAGAGGCACTTAAAAGTATGAATCCAATGTTTGAGGAAAATTCCTCTAAAACTGATTTCTTGAATGATGTTCAGTCTTCTTTGAAGACTGATGAAAATGAATTACTGATGAGTTTTGCAGAGGAACAAATTAAAATTGGTCATTGTGCATCTAATTAGTTAGCTTCAAAACTTATATTATTTCCTTAATTACTTTTCAATATGATTTAAACTGTTATCCATTATTATCAGCTCGGAATTTCAAATTCCCCTTCAATCTATTTTTTATTTTATTTTGAAATCTTCAAAACAAGTTCTCATTATTGGTACATTTACATATTCTCTCCTTTTTTTATTAAAAAGTTATTATACTATTCGTGGAAATGTTCGATTGAAGATTTTTTTTTTTCAATTCGGCTAGCAAGTTTCCTTTATTGTATAGTTCTTCAGTGAAGTAAGTTTCCTATAGTTTTTTTCAGGGGTAAGCTTTCAATCTTCGAAGATAATTCCCCAAAAACATTAATCATTTGAATTATCTTTCTGTAAAGAATGAGAAAATGAAGTGATAATAAGTTTTGTGCTGAAGATATTAAAATTAGCAACTCCACTTAAAACAACTTAAAATATTCAATATATATTGATTATTTATTATTATTATTTGATTATTTATTATTTATTATATCAATGTGTGTAGTAAAAAATATTTGATAGAATTTTGCCCCCGCCTATAAATTTCATCAGGTTTATACTGTACTTTGCTCTTCTTGAACAAACACACATTGCTTCATAATATCATTTTCAAAATTAATCTATGCTTGTCGATGATGGTACAGAAGGTGCATTTTCGAAATAGACCCACAATGCATTTTGATAAACAACTTTGGGTTCTTTAGAAATTACAAAATACTGTGTTGATGAATTGGTTTTTGCATGCACTGGAAAATATATACAAATACTGATTTAAAAACCAGGTTTGGGAAATATAGACAGGTACTAAGAATATTTCTTTGAGGTAAGTTTCAGAATGTGAGAAAAAAAATTCTGTGGACTTTTTCTAACGTATTTCTAAAGAACCTTAATAAAAATGTACTTTTAGAAAGAAATTGCAACGGGGTCAAATATGTATAACGTATCGGCGTTACAGTGGATGTTGCTCGTTTGTGGTGCTACTGGAAAACCACCTTACAGGGACGGATTTCGACGGTCTAATGTTGATGACGTTACGAATCTCGGGAGGAGACTTTATGCTACAGAAGGTGTTGACGCAACCCTGTCGAGTTCGTAGGTGTCCCCATCCATTTGTGATTTGGTCAGCTCATTTCGGTGCTTGATACAGTAAAACCTGCCAGTTTAGATACCTCTGTATCCCAGACACTTGCCTACATTAAACGGTTTTGAAAATCGGTTCCATTAATCCTATAACCCATTGTGTCCACAATACCGTACCTCGATGTCTTGGACACCTCTCTAACTTGGACAGATTTTAATCATACCATAGATGTACGACTTAGACAGGTTTTACTGTACATGCAGATGGGAAAGTTAAGTTCTTAGAATCTCCAGACTGTTCAGTTTGATGCGAACAGTCTTGTAGTGAAAGAACACGTGTTCTGAAAACATGGATTCTTTTTTTTTTAAAGCATTTTCTATTAACCGAATCTTTCATTTACATATAAAATGACTCAAAAACTTTCATAAATAGTAGTGAAAGTGCATTTGGAAAAAGATTTCGAGGTGGATATGAGTTATAATCTCGCTAGAGTGAGTAATTCTGATGATGATTGATGTGTAAATTCAGCTCACGACATGGCTGTTTAATGTTAGCACATGAATCCATATGAGTTAAAATGTTCATTAGCTGAATCCGTATTCGTTAGTCGAGGCAGAAAAATCACGAAAAAATCTTCGTTATAAGTCGGGTTATTCTAGTAGCAGGGTTTCTGTGCCGCGTGCAACGTGAATCGCCCAGCGCGACACGCTGTCCACTCATCAATAGACAAAGCGGTACGACTCTTTTCCTACAGAGTACACCACGCCTCATGTGAGCGCTTTACGTCGGGTGTGATTGGTCGACTGCTTCTGTGTAGAAGAGTCAAATACGTCGTGCGCCGCGCGTTTTGCCGATCTTTTCTTGCGTTTTCTTTCCCTTCCTTCCTTTGTCTTCCTCTTTTATTGTGCAAAAATACGTGGATATGCAGACCACATTCGTAAGCCAAGGCGTTCGTCAGCCGAGGTATCACTGTATTTTCCCCCCCATATTATTCAGCTGCCTTGTCGTTTTGATAACGACAATACCAAATATCATTTATTGCATGGCTTCCCAAAAATTTTTCTCTCATCGACCCCAACTCGAGCGAACCCACAGCATCTTATGTTATACCCGTAGCTTCCATCGCCCCCTGGACCATTTCATCGTCCACCAGGGGGGATATTGCCCACTTTGGGAAACACTGATTTATTGTATAATATTTGAAGACTGGTGGATGATTGCAATTGTTTTTGGCATTTCCCATTGCTTTATAAATGAGTTCAAAAATAAATAAGCAAATATTATTTTGACAAAAGACAACAATTGTACAAAAGACATAACAATGAAATAAAATCAAAAACAGTAACACATAAAACACATTCAAAGAACTTCACTCTTCCAGGTCAATGTCAATAGATTGATTTTTATCTAACTATAAAAACGCGAACGCTTCGTTATATCCATACCGGCTTGAAAAATGATGCGTTTAAGCAAAATAAAACATTTTACATGCCCGATACGAATTTTTCAGCAATCTGAGTATTCTTAAATTGAATAGATATTAAAATAATATATATTTTAATAAAATTAAAAAATTGATTAAAATCTCACGTAATTGAATACATCAACAAAAACATGTGTCGCGATCGCCACTTATTCCCAAGAGATCATTATTATCTGCCCAGGGAATTTTGTTAGTTTCTGTAGACACATCCAAGCCCGAACCCAGATCTGCAGTCAGAGACTAGCTGCCTATCCACAGGACTGTCAGGTGTCAATCGTTGCTTTTTTTTCCTTGATATTTTTGTGGACTTTGAAAGTTTTGCGTTTAAATCATTTCTTCCAAATAAGCATGCAAAATATATAATGCCTTTTCTTTTAGTAAGAACAAGAACAATGGAAAATTTTTTCGTCTGATTTTTTCGAACCATCTAACACCGCGCGATAATTCTGACCGCTTTTCAAATTTTGATTGCTATTTGCAACTCTAATTTTGAAAATTTCCCTTCACGACTTTTCCTAATTCTTTAAAAGGAATCTTTTGGAGCAAAAACGAAAATTTTAAGTAATTCCATTGATTTTAAAAAACAACTTCTACCTAGAACTACTGAGCGTTCATTTTGACCGCAGTTGAAAATTTCGTTGCTTATATATAACCAGATTTTAAATATACTATGAGCACATTTTTTAGGAAATAAAATTTTAGTTTTCTCTTCTAAAAATAGGTTATAGAATCGTTCATGTTTCGTAACATTTCAGGGGTAAGCAAACATATAGGGTGTTTTGAAAGAAGATGGGCTAATTTCTAAAAGGTGGTAGATTGAATTGAAATAATCTTTGTTTTTTTCTTACAAATACTTGGTGGCAAATATGACACAAAGGTGCCAGAATGCCCTTGAGGGTTAAGATAAGAAGGTGAATCTCTTTTTTTTTGACCCTGCATTTTGCGGCCGATGTGTCAAAGAGTCAACTAAGTGGGAGTAAAAGTTGTACAGTGATCTTAGTTGCCGTATTTTATCAGATTATTTTATCACAGTATTTTATCACATTATTCAGTTATATGATGGGTAAAAAATGGTTTGACTGTTGCAACCACTTGAAAACAAAAGTGGCAAAACTGAGAATAAATATACTGAAGTGAAGGAAATAACTCTCATTCTGACCACGTTTTTCGTTGGGATAGAACGCGCGCGCGCGTGTTTGTTTTTCCACCTTGATAACTGCATCCATGAGTTCATGTGTCGGTGTTTTGTAAATTGTAATTAGTCCTCATCACGTTGTCAATATTCTGCTATAGTTTCGGGCAAACTTATTCTTTTTGATTAAAAGTGGCAAAATTGCAATGGCAACACCTCACGTTCTTGCTGCTAGTAAATTGAGCATTAGCTTCATGCATAAAATTTTTTAGAGTGCTCCAGCTGGGAGAGGGGCGGACAGGGGGAACATAGGTGGTGAAGCCCAAAGGATTCAGGTCACTTGAGCCCCCAAGAATTTCTATGAAGTGTGCCCTCAATAATTCAGAAACATACAAAGCAATGCACGTACCCTCCAACGCGTGCTTTATTGAATTTCTTATATGCCAGATTTCTGGCATCCCTAGTAACCCTTCATTGTTTTGCCACATTGAAACTCCCAAGTAGGAAGGGGAGGGGTGTCACTGGATTGTCGTGGAGCAACTTACATTCCGAAATTTTGAAATCAATGAATAAGAAGCAACATAAATTTGAAAAATACAAACAAGATTTTATTCACCGGGTTGGGGCCCCGTATTCCCCAATACCCTCATACGACAATATTTCATGACAGGCAACCCTAGTTTTTATGTCATTTGTTTTAATCCAAAATAAATCCACATTTATAGCTGTATCGTGTACTTTTGCAATGATGGTCAAAAAGACCGCTCCAGTAGTTCTTGGGTGGTAGGGAAATTCCTGTAGTTCTTATGTTAAAGAGAGGATTACGAACTTTGAGCGATTCCAAGTTTTTTTTTTCGTGCCTCACTTTTTTCCAATTTTTGGCTTTCAACCAACTAAATTATATAGCTACAATTTTTGAAGCAACGAGCAGAATTTTTCACTTGAACATTCTCAAAATTAATTCGCACAGGATGAAACCTCCCCCCCCCCCCCCAACCAACCAATGTCAGAAACTAGCTTGAGAATGGCAAAGGTGGTTTGGAGGTTAGATTTTCTTGGAAATAAATAACCCCTCAATCCTTTCTTCCTAACGAGGTTTCCTGCAAACAAAATAAGATTTAACAAAGAAAAGTAAAATCAAAGCAAAATGGGATTTTACAGTACCCAAAACAGCCCTACTAGAACGTCTTCCAAGGAAAGAAAGGAGACATTATCAGTTGCAGAGAGAGAGAGAGAGAAAGGTAAATTTACAGATAATACAATATAATTCTTTAAAATTTGTATTTGTTCCAAATGTTACAATTTGGAATTTATTATTATTCATTGTGTGTGATATATAAAGATTTAGTATTGCTGTGGGAGAAAATTGTAGAAAAAACCCTTTTTAAATAATATTAGTTTTTAGTACTTGATAAATATTCATAAATTTAGTTGATGTTGTATTATGCTTTATTGTTAACAATCCATTATTTGGTAGCGTAAATTTTATTATTCTGTAAATATAGATTTATATTAAGGTTAGTTTAATTTAATTCACGATCTAATTAAATTCCTTATTTAGGTTGAACGTGTATCAGAATTCAAAGCAATTGACATGATTTTAATCGAATTTACTTAAATTAATACCAACCGTAATTTATTTTCAAAGTTTTGAAGGCTCTTAATAACTGCGGTCGACTAGTCAAGCTTCCATAGAAATAGCTCAACTCCCTTTCACGGATATTACCAGGAAAGATCACACTGCACGACGTATATAGGAGACTTGTGGTGGTTTCGTGATTTAATTTTGTAGGAAATTGCTTCCAGTAACTGAATCCAAAGAGTTCCTTTCATACGAACGAATGACGCTTTTCTGAAACCAACGTACCACAATCGAATTAGAACGCATGCATGGTGGATATTACCAAGTGATATATCCATCTGTCAACTCTAGGTTCAGAAAGAAGGGGGCAAAGCTGTAGAGAATAGAGAGTTTGGTAGAGGGGTATATATATATGTACAGAACGAGTCGGCAGAAACTAAGTCAGTCGAAATACGTTGGATGCAAAGCTTGAGAGGAGGTAAATCGAATTAGAGCTTTTCCAATTCAATTCTCTTTTGCCCATCACGAACTAAACTTGGAGAGAAACCGTTATTGAGAGAGAGGGAGAAAGAGAGGGAGAGAGAGAGAGAGAGCATGAGCCCTTTCCGATGTTTGAGCTCAATACATATCATCATGGAGGATCGAAGTGGTTTCTCACTTAAGTATCTGAAGTTTTCACGGTGTTCGTATGATGGCACCCGTATTTTTAGGATATTAAGAAATTAAATTTCAGTGGAATTCTACTCGAAACTTGCAGCTAGGATTCTACAAATTATGTAGCTGCAAAATATAATAGAGAACCAATATGTGCAAACCAAAGCGTCAAAAACTCCTTAAGTTTTCATTGAAAAATGAAGTGTTCAATGCTATCCCTCTGTAGTGGACCATGCCTACAGAGGGATATAGACTTGGTTGAGGGGTACAGAGAAGAAAGCTACGCGTGCTCTTGTTGGTACACAAAGCTTGAGCTATGAAGAGAGACTTGATATCGTGAATATGTTTACATTGGAAGAATACGGGTGCCGGCGGGATATGATCGAAGTATTTAAAATTTTCAACGGGATGGGATAGGATGGACCATTAGTTATTAATACACAGGGAATCGACTGCTTCAACAAGAGGACACTAGTATCATTAGTAAGTTGTGATATCTCGGAGAGTTTTTCTCTAATAGGGTTGTCAATAAATGGAATAGCTTATCTTCGGGGGTCGTGAATTCTAACACAAATGAAACGTTTAAAAAAAGAAGTACGATAAGCAAATTGAGATAAATCGAGAAGCTATTAGATACTACTTAGATAAGGCAAACATAATCTCTTTATGAGCAGTGAATATTATTAATTATTTTCGAGAGATATATGCTTTTATATTGGGTTGCTGTTTTTTAATCATATTTGACATCCATATTTTTTATGGGCTTCTCTTTTGGGACTTCGTTGGGCAATTTGTCTATTGTGGCCTTTGTGTTTGTATTTGTATTTTAATCACCAGTTATACAATATTAATTTTTTAGCATATGTTTACGATCAAAAAACATTTTCGATGTTCATTTAGCTGGGACATATAAATTTATTAATTAATTTTGATACGTTAATAAGGTGACCATATTTATTTTTTTAAAAAGATGTTTTAGGTTTAATGACACACAATTCGTATTAAGATAACGATTCCGCGATTGAAAACATCAGTCAGCTTCCTTAAAAAAATTTAACCGAAACGATGGAATAGTAAAATTATTCGAAAAACTAATTCTGTCACAAAAAATAAGATTCATATGGTCACTATATCTTACCTAAATCTTCATGTATAAAATATTTCGACTAATGACTTTGTTTTGATTAGACTCATTACAAAGACTTTGCTCTTAGCCAAGTTCTGCTAGGAGAAGCAAACATATGGAGACATGTAACACAATTTTTTTCTATGTACGCCAACATAAAAAATATTGCAACTATGAATTCAGCAGTATTGTTAACGATACATTGAAATCATGTAATAATATTCTTTATGTTCTTTAATTTTCCATCGGCATGAAATTTACGCGGTGAAATATGCTACTTCCATACTTCAAAAAAGTTTCAAATTCATTTTTTAAAAATTATATTTTTCCCACATTAGAAATTTCACAAACTGTGATAACATTTTTTTGTAATTTTATTTATGCACAATGCCTTAGAATGCTTGATTGAAATGTTACTGCAAACATGATATATTGAGTAGCAAAGCATAAGGCCATCATTTTATTTGAGAAATACTATTAGAAAAAGATCAGAAAATATTTCCCATTTTCATATTATGCCTCTTATTTATATTAAAAAAAATAATACCCATACATAATTTTCATATTATAAGCATTGTAAAAGAAATCAAATCAATTGACTACGAATTTTGAAATTTTATCTGTAAATGCATTTTTTAGCAATTTATATTTCTTCGATCATTGCATACCAAGTATACCTTTGAAAGTTGAATATTCAATCAAAATTCATTTGAAAAATCAAATTAAAAAATTCATGCTTGAGCTAATTACTTTTGATACTTAAGATATACCTTTACATGCGAAACAAAAATCGAGCATGACAGCTCATAAAAATCAATAAATATCAAATTGCTAATCGCAAAATTCTAACATTTTCGAAAATGATCAAATTTTAATCTACAATAGACTAAAAAAAATCTAATATAATATTCATTGTCATAAATGAGAAAAATCAAGGTTATAAGGCCTGTCCGTGATTTAAAAGTACCTATAAATTGCTACAGGCTTATATGTATTTCATGCAAGAATTACGGAGATATTCTTTAATTGTATTTAATACGTATTTTATAAAGTGGAGTCCTTACCGTGTCCGAGGACATGGCAACACAACAGGGTGAAGGATATAAAAACAACACTAGTGCAAAAGGATGGGAATCGCCGAAAGAAGCGACTTTCGGTCATGATTGCGCTAGACGAAATGAAGCAAGAAGCAGCCCCTGCGCTTCTCCACGTGAAGTCGCGAGCGTCTAGCAGCGCACGCGCACATCATACCAAGCTCGTGATTTCAGAAAAGACCCCGCTACTACACAGGATGCTATCCCTTTATAAATTCTTACATAGGGACACATAAATATATAAAATAATTCTCTCTACAATAACCCTTTTCTTTATTAATTGAAAAAAAACAAATCGCAATCTTTTGCTCCCATTTTTGTTAAGGTTTTCTTACCCGCTCAATAAAATAAAAATAAATTTAAAAATTAAATTTCTTGATGATCTGCTGAATGACTGGAATTTTTAATGTTTTTTTTATTTTTTTATGGTACCATAGAAACTCATCTGTACCATTTTCTGTGGTTCTAATTTTATTTATTTTTTTAAATAATTGAAAGACGTTAATATATCGGATGTTGTTCAATCATGAAAGAAAAACTCATCGATTTCTATTTTTTAGTGGAATTTAATCTGAAAAGAATGATATAGATGAGAATTTTATGTTCTTTTCGACTAATTAGGGAAGCAAATATATATATTTTCCCCTAGAGATGTTTGTATTTATCAATTGATGACTTTCCTACGGATTGGTGAAATTTCCGTAAATTCGGTTTTTCCTTCTACTTTTTAGTATTGCAAAAGAGCACACTTTACAGGTATCATAATGACAATACATTTGCTTCCTTTTTCTGTTTTAGTTAGATTTTTGATAATACAGTCGACCCCACTTATTAAAATCACGGATATCATTCGGGTATTGTTATCACTTTTTTCAAAGAACGGAATGGACCAATATCATAAATGATGGGATGATATCATAAAACATGGGAAAAAATTCGTTGTTTGTTATTGGGACTTCGAATAATGTTATCTTTTCTTCCCGTCAAGTTTTTTTTGCGAATTCCGAAGATAAATAACTTCTTTTCCTGTAAGTTATTGTTATAAGACTGCAAGGAGGCTAGAAGGTGTTCTCTGCCTCCCCCTTCCTTGCTGATAAACATTTCCGTACTTAATGTCGTAATTAGTCCGTAGAAATAACTGTGATCCATGAACATGTGGAATTGCTTTTGCAATGGTCTTCCTATAATGAAGTCAAATGTATGAGGGTAACCCTTTTCTTTCAGCTTTTGATCAGTTTCTTTCAGTTGACTAGATTCGAATTTACTTTTCTGAGAGACTTTCTCAAGGGATCTATGAAACATATTGTACTCAATTTCCTTGAATATTTGAAAACTTACGATGCAAAATATCTAGGTAAATAAATGTATACGAGAAAAAAAAAGAGAAAATCTTTGGTTATAGGAATCAAACGCTTTTAAGAATGAAAATGAGTGAACCAAACTTGATTCTTATAAATGGCGGATACTGCATTTAAATTCAATGATGTTGATAAGACAGCTGATATTTTATTGATATGTTTCTTGTATACAGAAAAACTATACAGTATCTTATAGTCATCAATCACAATTTATGAGTAATTTTTCGTTAGTGCTTTTTGTGACGTTAATAGTTGTATATTGTATTTCATAAAGTACTACAATAAATTTTTATGTAGCTGCAATAAATTTTCAGCATTTGGACAGAATCTCTTCTTGTGTGTTTTACGGTGAAACGGTCTAAATTGTTTGAATCAATATACCGTATGTAGTGTATTATCAATCATTTTCTTTCCCTAGCGTAGCATAACCGACGTACAACATTTGGATCGTAAAAGTGGCTCTCCTCCAAAAGTTTCCACGTGTATCCGCCGTCTAAAAGCGTCGTATACTGTACTATCTTGCACTGGATACTTTACGATTACACACAAAAATGTTTCCCCTTACCCGTATACATGTGGAAATGTTTATAGGAAGCCCTAAAAATGAATGCATCTATATCGGCGTTGCCAAGGCACCATATCGATAATCACCAATAAATAGAAGACTTATTATCTTCGTGGTCCCAAACTACCGCGATATTGTCTCATGGTTGAGAAAGCCCACATTTCACAGCGAGAAGCGAGGAGAACGCACTTAATGTCGGGGAGACATCAATGCTTTATTAGAATTGTGAAATCGGGAGTAGAATCGATTCGAGTCGAATATTGAGGAAGCCAAGTTGTAAATTCATACATGATCACAACAAAAAACACACGTTAGTGCTTCTTGTAGAATTTCACGGATGTGTTATAAAATTTCGTTTTATTTTGTTTGTTTTTTTCATATTTATCGATTATTTATTGAGAATTTTAACTGTTTTGCAGACAAAACAGTTATTTAGATGGCTTTTTTCTCAGCCAGAGATATCAAGGAAACAGTTATTTTCCGGATATTATGCTGAGGTGAGCTCGGAAAGAAAAGTCATCACGTCTCCGCCGGGACTCGAACCCAGGCCCTCTAGCATGCTTGCCCGGTATGCAAGAGGGCCTGGGTTCGAGTCCCGGCGGAGACGTGATGACTTTTCTTTCCGAGCTCACCTCAGCATAATATCCGGAAAATAACTGTTTCCTTGAAAACAGTTATTATTTACCATTTATTAACAGTTATTAAAATTACCATTACATATATATTTACAGTAAATATATATGTAATGGTAACATGTCTACTATCATTTAAGTAAATCGCGCTAACTGAAGCCACACTAAAGAAGATTGCTTCAGTCAAATTTTTGACCTACATTGATTTAGGATATGATCAAGATTTGAGTGACGAGTGACCATATGACTCGTATTACATCGGACTCTCCCGTATTTTTCACATTTTTTAGCCGTTCTGAAAATTTCAATAAAAATGTCCAGTTTTTCAATGAAGCTTATATGAATTCCTTATTTTCACATAATTGTATAAATATATGTATAAATATTTAGTTTCTTTAAAGAAATAATTCAAATTCATTTCAGAATCGCTCCATGATTTTTCCATAATGTGTAATAAAACCCGTGTAAGTTGACCACCTACGGTGCAACTATCTTCTGGTCAATTTAGGCAGGTGGTGAAATTTAAAAGGTATAGTACTGTCTAGCCTTGTAGTCTTTCTCTGTAAACACGTTAAACTTTGACCGGTGAAAAACTCACAGATGTGGTCATACAGTTTAGCAGGTTTTATTGCAGTTGAATTTCGACGGAGTTTAGCCGTTTATTTCCCGTTGATTGACAATTTTTTTTTTTATTGTTAGCATATTTTTTGACAGTTTTAGATCACCTCGTATTTACTATCTTAATATCTCGGATTTCTCTAGCACAAATAAAGTCAGCGTAGTTAAGATTTATTATTATTCTCGACATGCAGAAATTACAGAAAAGAATTGAGAAATTAAAAAAAACGTTCATACAAATACTGTTCATTTTTCAAATTCCTTTTTATGGGCATTTTTTTTTCATCCACCTCGTTGGGCAATTTGTCTGTTGTGGCCTTTGTGTTCGCGTATTTGCATTTATTAACATAAATGCAATTTATTAACATTTTTTTTTATGCTGACCATAAGTCAAAATATTTTTTCAATTCACATTGGACATCATTTTTATTAAAACCTTTATACATAGTCAGTTTTTTTGGGCTATAGTTGAGGGTTATTCGGAAGGATTTCATTAATATGATAGTAAGATAATTTTCTTTTTCATACTCATTAATTTTGAACTCCTTCATAAAGTATTCATTATATTTTAATTAAAACTTGATCTCCTTCCAGGCAGAGAAGTGATTATTCTGAAACTCAAGCAAAGACATTACCAGAGCATAACATAGAAGATGATGAATTTCTTAAGAGATATGTTTGTCCTCTCCCCAGAAATGTTTCTCGTATCTGCGTTATTTCTATGTTTTTTGTTCTCCCCGGAGATGCTTTTAGGATCCATACAGAGTTTTCCCGTTTCCCAGGAACGAGATAGATGCTATAAAGTGGCTGTTACGTAAAAGGGTTCCATCTAATCTATGTTATACTCTACTGTATAAGCCGAGAGGCTGAGGGGAAAGGCTTGTGTGCGTACTAAGCTGTCTTTCTTTCTCGACAGGTTGGTAAGTTCTACTGCTTCAGAAATGATGAGGGGGGTTAGAAATAATGAAAAAAAAAACCCCAACCCAGCTGCATCCATTTTGCCGCTGTTAATGGATTATTCTCCTGAATCGGTGTAGAATATTCCAATGGATCGCTAGGAGGATGCCAGTAACACCTGTGCGAAAAATTAATATTAGCGGAATCTGCTTTTATTTTCAGTTTTTTTTTTGTTGTTGTTGTTTCTCATTTTCACGTCTTTGAAATATGTTTCGTCCCGAAGACTTTAATCGCAGCGAGTGAAACTTACGAACACTGTAATAGCCAAAAACTTTGGTGTGAATTTAATTATTTCCATCTTCTATCAAATTTACACCGTCCGAAACCGCATAGAAAATTGCGTGTTCTGCTGCGGCTGAATTATTACTTTTGTTTCCTCTCGATGTACACATAAAAGATAAGTTTATGAAGTTTAATTTTTTTCTTTTTTTGCGTGCATCATGTAACTCGTAGGAAATTAAGTACTTTCTTTATAAATTATGAACACTTGATAAATCACGTCTGCTTCTGGTTTCATTATTATTATAAAAGTCACTATTTTAGCTGTTATAAAAGTTATGTTTCGAAAGTAAGTTATTTTTCTCATTCCTTCTAAATAGCTATAACGATACGAGAAAACCATGAGAATTGATAATTTAGCCATTTAATTTAAATTTTATTATTATTTATACAAAATCTCTCACTCTTTTTTTTAATCCTTTCAGTACCACATTATAAAAAATGAAATAATTACCGTGTGAAATTTTGGTAGGGCATTTTAGTTCTAATTAAAGCCTGAAAATGAAAAAAAAGTAACTTTTTCAAAAATTTATTTGGTACACAACGATTTAATTAGCCTGGTACTTGAAAGTTTCATCAGCACTATACGTTGCAACAAAAATAAAAAAATACCAATTCAAATATGTTGAACTAGCTGTTACCCGCGGCTTCGATCGCGTGGATTTGGTAATCTGAAAATTACTCGGCGATACTATCTCCCGTATAACATTTGAACCCCTCATCATCCCCATTGGGTGTATGAGATTTCAGAAATCTCGTCTTATTGGGTATCTATATTATAAAATTCAATACTGAAATAAATTTCATATTTATGGTGTCAGCGATATCGGCTCAGTGATATATAATATAACCTTTGAATCCCACCCCCCTAGGAGGTTGGATTTTTAAAATCCTTTCTCAGTGAGTCTATGTATTACAACAGAAAAATACTGACCAAATTTCATATTTATACCTCTTTATTATCATTTGAAACCCTTTTACTGGCCGAACCCCTTCACGGGTCGAAAAACCCATCATGAAATAAAACTTCTGACCGAATTTCATCAATTTGAGCGGTTTCGGCTCGACGTAATTTCTACGTTACCTTTGAACCCCAATAATCCCCGTAGGTGTCGATTTTCGAAAAAACCCTTCTTTGTTAGTCTGTACGTCATGAAACTGAAGTTCTGACCAAATTCCATGAATATAGCTTCAGCGGTTTTGGCTCGGCGTGATTTCTCTATGTTACGTTTGAACCCTCTTTTTTTAACCCCCCTTAGGGGTCGAATTTCAAAAAACCCCTTCTTAGTGAGTCTTTATACCATTATATGAGCTATACTGACAAAATTTGATATTTTTATCTTCAGCAGTTTCATCTCGGCGATGATAAGGCTTTTATCTCATTAACCATCCGTCGTAGAGGTTCGATTCCAGTTTAGAAAATGATCAACAGGCGTTCAAAAATCACCCTGTACCAGTTTTGAGACTGAAAATAGAGTGTGTTTGTGTAACAAAATAAAAAATTAAATTTTTTATTTAAATTTTATATGTTCCCCCTGTGCTCTAACTTCCAATTACAGAGTTGTTGCCCTATCTCTCCTGATGCCAACAAAAAAAAATTCCATGTTTGTAAGTGCAATATTCACAGAGATATTCGAATTAGAAAAACGGAGGAAATTTGGGGAAGAACAGCGTTAAATGCGAGTAAAACGGTTTTTCCATTTCATTCAGGAGGATATAGGTATAAGCTTAATCTTATTTACTTTGTATACCTATGATATCACACAGACTGTATCATCGATCTTTCTAATGCAGCGTTTCTCAACCTATGGTCCGTGAAGATGGAACAGGTGATCCGCAAAGCAGACTCGATAACTGATTCTAACGAAATTATTACGAATTATTCAACTATTTTGCAATTGATTAATTAGCAATATCTTTATGGGATAAAATAAAAATTAGACCTTCGTATTTGAGGTAACCTTATATCATCGAAAAAAATGCGGGAAATTGTGATCCTAAATACGGGATGTATGACTAATCGTAGCCAGAAAAAAACAAAATACAAAATTTACGACAAATTTGAAAATTAGTGCGAAATTGTTGAAGGGTAGAGGAAATAAATGGCTGCTGCAAATCGCAGTGAACAGAAATTTATTTCACAAAAAGAAAGTATTCATCATGAGGACTAGGTCACTATATCTTACTGAGAAAATACGGGAGATAGGGATCTTAAATACAGTAAAATACGAGACGTCGCCAATTGTTATCAAAAACGTTGCTGGGAAATGAAGGGTAACTAGAACTCACAGTCAGTAAAGATAACAAATTAAAATAAGATTCGTTAAAAAAAAATTTTACACACAATTTCATAAAGAAGTAACGAGGGAGTTAATTAGGAACGAGGAAAAAAAAGAAAAATGTCACGTTACATGCATAACATATCGATATTTATACGAGCTGTTTTTTACGAGATATATGGTCATTGCCCATTCTGTAAGTTAGGGGTCCGTCGAATTGTTACAGACATTTTACTGGTCCTTATCTTTAGAAAGGTTGAGAAACGCTGTTCTAGTGGAGTTCGACGATGATATGAAGTTGTTTCAAGTGTTTTCCTCCATAGAAAACACTGTGCTCCTAAAAACGACATTCCACTTTTTTCAGTGGAGCCGTCGGTAAACATTTCTTGCACGTTAGAAGTTCCGTAAAGAATATTAACATGGGTATCTCTGTCTGTTTTTTCAAATAAAAATTCCGATTTCAACGTCAAAAAGCGTATCAAAGCATTTGAGCAAACGGTTCTAATAATTATCAGCTAGGCAATGAAATGTTACAGCAATTAACCCTTTAGGAGTTTTTTAAAATTTCCCTGATCTGCATTATAACTGCCACAAAGCATTAGGAATTTGACCTTTTAGAAATTGCCCCACCTACAGTATTTTCAAATAAATTTTTTTTTCCGATTTTTTGCGATGATATTGCTTTCCTCCGAAACAAGGGACAATAATTATAAACGAGGAAGAGAAATACTCTTTTTTCTATTATTTATTCTGTACGCATATTCCTATACTATTCGCAAAAGAAGGGGGAAAAAACACCGCGTCTCCTTTCTTCTGTTATCAAACTTTGAACAATTGCTGACTTTGCCCACTGGCAGTTCATCGACAGGTTGGAAGGGGGGGGGGAATGTAAATCATGTTTAACTGTAAAAAAATAATTCAACACAGTAGCTGTGCTCGTCATCGCCAAAATGAGTAAAGCGTCTCGCTTCAGTGTTGAGCATGTTGAACATTGTCAGAACGTGCATGCGCGTGATTGGCACTCGCTTTTCTGGCGACTGTTGGTTGGCTCCAATATATTTCCTGGTGATGTTTAATATTGGATATATTTTATTTAATAGGGAACCGGCATTCGCAATTAGTGCACTGGTTAGAGCATGGGACACGCGTAACGAATGTTGTGGGTTTGATTCCTTTAAACCCGATTGAAATTTTTTCCTCATTACCATCTTTTTTTTAATGTTTGTGTGATGTTAAATTTATATTAAATTTTAATAAAATTTTATTTTTTTACTACATTTAATTTTTTAAACCCTTGCACAGGTTAAATGTAATTCATTATTTTCATACATATTTCACCACCAATCGCCAGATGCACGGGGTTAGAAGGTTGTTTCCAAACAGTGAACGTGGAGAGACGGGGGCCACCTAAATACAATAAATTATCATTTATTGATTCACTAAAAAATGCTTTCATTTTTTCTGATTTCATCCAAATGCGGTTCATTTGCATCACGTTGACAATAATATAGCTCCTTACATTATATATACTATATATTATACGTTTGGCGATAAGTTGGCAAACGTAACAACAGGAGACACACTTTACTGGAAGAAAATCGCCTCCTCTCACATCGCGCATGCGCGTTCTGATAATGTTCAACCTGCTCAACACTGCAGAGAAACTCTCGTGAATTGAGAGCGTTTTAAAGAACCCAGATATTTCGTGATTGCCGAAATAAAGCGCATCAAGTTAGACAACATATTTCGTCTTTGCCGCTGTAGGGATTAAATCCATGTGTAGACATTCCTTGAGTCGCACCCAGAATTACTTTGAATATTAAAGCATAGCATTCAGTATTTTGACTTCTGTTTTAACTTCAATATTTTTTATTTTTTTAATTTTAATGTTTTATACTTTTTATTATAAATATTTTATTCTTACCGACTGCTTTTCTATACACGACTTTTTTACAAATACAAAATCAAAAAAGACAACAGGGAAATTGCCCAACGAGGAAAAAAGTAAAAAAAGGATGGAATTAAAAAAGTAAAAATTGGAAAAAAGTAAAAGGCGAAGTGAAAATAAATAGTATTAGAAAAACGCCCACAAAACATTAAGGTTGTCGTAGTCTAAATACAGCTACCCAAAATTAATCGGCCAGAAAAAGTAACTATAAACAAGTGAAATATATTTCCATAGAAATATGGTTGTCATTCTGTAAATACGGATAGCTTCTCGATCACTCCCACCATCTTATCATATTTCCTCTTGAAAGTGTCAAAGACGTCGTAACAATATTTCTATCCAGGCAAAAACGATTCTATCAATTTCAATAAGTTGCCCCCCCAATCCCAATCTCCATGTAAACGTTTCGAGAGTTTACCATGTTAGACCCGATCGGAAGCCTTTTAGAAATCAAGGTAAACCACATTGACGTTTTTGATTGCTCAAAGTCTTAGTCACATGATCATACAAGCAAAGGATGTTGGTTACACATGACTTGCCCTTGCTGAACACATGCGGATTTTCCGACAAAGCATTATTATCCTCCATCCATTCACGAGTTGTCTTTTGATGATAATTTCCAGCATTTTGGACAAGGAGCTAGTTAAATTCACCGGGCGATAATTTGAGACAAGATTTCCCTACTACCCTTTTTAAAGAACTACGTTAGCGAGTTTCCAGTTCCGTGGGACGATACCCTCATCCACACTACTCCTGTAGATCTGTACAACTGGTAAAAACAGCTCATTAGCGCATTTCCCAAGAACCCTTGGATAAATGTCATCCGGTGTTGGTGCCTTGCTGGCAGCAGATAAATTCTTAAGACGACGGAGGACTTATCAATCCAAGCTTCCCCCCACTACACTTTTGAAACATCACATTTATATACTTTATGTGTTTTTTAATCCTAGCCCGCCAAAGATCCCAGTCTAAGGGCCCTACTCTAGGAATGATACAGTAGAACTTAGTTTATACGTCTCTCAGTTATATGACTTTCACATTCATACGACGTTTAGCTTCGGTCGCTATTGTTTCCTATACATTCTAATGGTAAAATATTTCATTTGTTCGACGTAAAACCTCAATTATTCAACGTTTTCACTTCGACTTGATCTCAAAATCTTTTTTAAAAAAGTCTTTTATATCCATCAAATGCCACAACTTTTGTATACTGGGAACACGCGTTGCTGAAATAGTTCTTTTCGCATATTGTCACAGTAAAAGCCACAAATTTTAGGGTTATTTTTGGTATATACCAAAATAGCCATTGAGCTGGCTGACGACCATCCAGAGTGAACACTTAAGTGATTTGTTTGTTGCTTGTTTATATATGAGAATTTGAGGGGGGAAATCGCGGAGAAGTCGCTAATCGCGCGAGAAATGAAGCACCACTTCAAATTATAATGAATTAAAAAAGCATGACAAATATGAGAGATGAATAATCGTATTTGTAGTCGTAATTATCGTAATGTAATTTCTGAGTTGAGAGGATAATTTTAATCGTTGACTTGAAGAATATAAACTCAAGTTGTTTTCATTGAAAACACGTGAAAAACCGGGACATTTTTGCAAAAAAGTCGGGACAGCCCGAAAAACAGAAAAATCCGGGACTGTCCCGGGAAATACGGTATGTATGGTCACTTTAGGTATTACACATAATCACCGGGAAACAAAATTTATTAAACTTACAAAAGTGGTTGGTGAACATGCATAATAGCCGGTGATTATGCATAATAACAGGATTTATCAAATTTCCGTAACGCGTATAGCTGTTCTGTTTTAGTTGGGAAAATCTTTTGTGTTGATGGTTTCCTTTTTTTGTAAGAAAAGTAGCGCCATCTGTTGTGGAAATCGGGAAAATGACGTCATCGAGGGTGCGCACAAGTAAGTATTAAGGGGTTCTACCAAAGCCTCCTAGAGAGACTATCTAGGAGGCTTTGGTTCTACGCACAAGCATCCTCCTTTCTCAGTTTCGAAAAAGAAAATATAGTAACCATCGATCTCTTATATTACTGGAGAGCGGGGCTAACAAGAAAGAGAGTTCAGCCATTACCTCCTAGTGATACTGCATCTCTAGGAAATAATGGTTCACCCTAGTCTCTTTCTCGTTAGCCTCACTGGAGAGAGTATGACGTCAGCGGTCTCCTCAACATCTTTCGTCTGAAGATCACGTGACTCGGTGAAAACAACACAATCCTCCACAGGAATTTAAAACAATAAATGAAAGAAATAATTTTTCAGCATCGATGAGATAATTCCAGAATTAAGGAAAGAGATAATTCCAAAATTAATGAAAGAAAAATTCTAGAATTAATTGAAGAAAAAATTATATAATTAATTAAAGAAAAAAATTATATAATTAATTGAAGAAAAAAAAATATATAATTAATTAAAGAAAAAAATTATATAATTAATTAAAGAAAAAAAATTATATAATTAATTAAAGAAAAAATTATATAATTAATGGAAGAGATAATTCCGAAATCCATGGAAGAGGTAATTTTAGCATTAATGAAGTGATAATTACAAAATAATTGTAAGCGATAGCTCCAGAATTAATGGGAGATCATTTGAGAATAAATGAAAGATAATTCCAGAATTACGGAAATTGATAATTCCAGCATTAATGAAAGATAATTTCAGATTGATGAAAGTGATGATTCCAAAATTAATGAAAGTGATGATTCCAAAATTAATGAAAGGGATAATTCCAAAATTAATGAAAGGGATAATTCCAAAATTAATGAAAGGGATAATTCCAAAATTAATGAAAGGGATAATTCCAAAATTAATGAAAGGGATAATTCCAAAATTAATGAAAGAGATAATTCCAAAATTAACGAGATATAATTTCAGCATTAATGAAAGAAACAAATCCAGAATTGATAAAAGCAATTATTCCAGAAGTAATGAAAAAAATAATAATTATTCCAGAAGTAATGAAAAAAATAATAATTATTCCAGAAGTAATGAAAAAAATAATAATTATTCCAGAATTAATGAAGGAAAATTCCAGAATTATAATGAAGGAAAATTCCAGAAGTAATGGAGGAAAATTTAAGAATTGAAGAAAGAAATTTTTCAGCATTAATGAAAGAAATGATTTCAGTATTAATGAAATAAATAATTTAATCTTTTTTCATCTTTAGATGAATCTTTCCTCTATCCTTTTTTTAATCTTTAAAATCCAATATTTATAGACCGAACTGACATTTCTATGGGTAAATTGCCAGGCATGAACTTTGTTTTCACCGAGTCACGTGATTTCTTTGCATTTGATGTCGACGGCAGCTACATCATTAACTAGAGGGAGCATATTACTTAGATTACATATCTAAGTATAATATGCTTCCTCCAGTAATATAAGCTCGATGCTAGTAACCCTATATATATATATATATACACATATACAGTATATAAAATCTTTTACAAAATGTACTTCCATCTAGTCAAAATAAAATGAAACAAATACTGAATGCATTTTCCATCTTGTCAGAGAGATGGCAGCACCATATACAGTGATTTTTTTTTTTTTTTTTCTATTGGTATTCCGTTTTCCACACTTAAGAACTCGCGAAAATGAGACACAAGTGTGGTATTTTGCCAACCGGCTGAGCTGGCAGCTAAGAGCAGGACCCCCAACAACCTACAACGATGACCCCCTAGGCTAGTGGTTGTCAACCTTTAGAAGCCCGCGGCCCGGTGTCATTTGATTTTGTCAGTATAAGGCCAGTTCAAACACAACTAACGGAAAATGAATAGGGAAAAGTTATTCTTATTTCTTTTTATAATAAATATATCCTAAACCTCTATGAAAACTTGTCTTCTATAATGCAATCATTTTTCTGTACAAAAACAAGAATCTTTGCACAGCCAAAATGAATGTTTTCTTGAGACGACCTCATGTGCTCTTTGAGATTCCCTCACATAGAAAAAATATTTTTTGCAAACATTTTTTTTTTTCACATTGCTCCTAAAATTTGTAACACTTTACCTATTGAATCGCAAAATACAAGTTTCCTGCTTTGAAACGACGACTTCAACAATACATTGCTAACATACCAAATATTGAAACTTATTTTAATACTCAGACGTAAACTTATACATTTTGATGTGTTTCACCGAAGCGATTTGCTTATTTTTTACAAATAAATTCCTGTCAGCCACCTCTATTTTTTTTATACTCAGTGCATATATTTTCTTGATTTGCTGATATGTATATTTTTTTCAAGCATGCATTTGTGTTTTCTTTTTTTATTCTCGCGCTTTTAACATAGCAATACTGATTTCACTATTGACTTTTAGTTTTAGCTTCATTATTTGTTGTCAGTACAGGTAACCAAGTCACCCCTTGTCAACTCTCATGTAACTCAGTGTATCAAAAATTACTTCAGTCTGTAACATGTTGTGCATGTATATATATATTTTGCCCCTTTCTTTGTATTTTCTTGTATAAGTGAAAGTGAATAAATGTCTTTTTAAAAAAAAAAAAAAGAAACGTGCAATCACTTATGGCCCGGCTTGCAGGGCGGCTCGAGCTCATCTGCCGCCCGGGTGCAAAGCCTCATATGCCGCCCCATGGCGACCCTGGCAGGAGGTTAGCAGGGATTCAGTGAAGGGGAACCACGAGATAAACCTGATTAACAAATCATACCAAACACTGTACGCAATGGTGTGTACCGTGAAAAATGCGCGTGACCATACATCCCGCTTTTGAAGAAGATTTTTCTGTTTTTTTTTTTTTTTTTTGTTCCAGAATTATTTTACCATTCTTAATAATGCCGAATAATGCCGAATTTTCCCTTTGTTTTCATTTGACTATTCTGGAACAAATTCTGGATGAGGGGAACCAAAATGCACACTTGCGCCTTGTGATAGAGCTAGGGGCGGCGCTTGACCTTGCGACTCATTGTGGCCGCTCCGGGTGACGCGCAAGAGGGGTACTAAACCCGAGGTGAATGGACAAAAAAAAGTTATATTGGCCGAAAAGAATCAAAGAAAATGTTTTCTGTCTGGTCTTGGAGGGGCGCAAAATACCAGATGTAAGGGCGAAAAAATATTTGTTTTGTTAGGAATTGTTTGGATAAGTTGTGAGGAAGGGGCATGACCCCAAAGGGTAGGGCTGACAGGGTTCCAAAGTGACAAGAATGGATTTGGCCATCTTTTTCCCTTTCTTCGGTCATTTTCTCACAATTTGGGGGGGGGGCAGTCCCCCAAGTCCCCCCCCCCCCGCTACGGCCTTGTTCTAAGTGCAATATTCACAAAGATATTCAAATTCGAAAAACGGAGGAAATTTGGGGAAGAACAGCGTTAAATGCGAAAAAACCATTTTACCCTCATTTAACGCTGTTCTTGACAAAATTTCCTCCGTTTTTCGAGTTCGAATATCTCTGTCAATATTGCACTTAGAAACATGGATTTTTTTTTTTCATCAGGCGAGACAGGGCAACAAATTTTTTAATTGGAAGTCAGGTCACAGGAGGACCGTATAAAAATTTATATTTTTTCATTTTGTTACACACTGTATTTTCATTTTCAAAACAGATAAAGGGTAATTTTCGAACACCTGTCCAGCATTTTTTAATCTGGAACCATACCTGTACCATGGACGGTTAATGAGATATGATGAGATAAAAACCATGCTAGGGTTTACATTAAAAATTATTTACAAAAAATACTCATATTTCATTAAATAAGGAATTAACAAATTCTAAATTTCTATACATGGTTTCCATGTATAGTGCCCGATTTCTATGAATTTCATAAAAAAATCTGGTTGAAAACTCCGCATGTTATATACAAAAAAAGCTTGCGATGAAAATTGAATGTACGTGCTATTCTCATTAGATGCACACAAGTATTGCACAAAGTTGGTATAATATTTTGTGAAAGTTACAAGAAATTTGCAGTTTTTTATCATACAGGGTTGATCAAAAACCTTTTTTTCTTATTTAATTTTTTGTCGGTCCCCTAAATGCACTAAATTTTCACTGGAAATTATGAGTACAGGCCTTATAGGATTCATGTGACCGAAATTTCAGAACGATTTGCCCAGTATTTTTGTAGAAATTCGAGAAAATGTTTTAACTCCAAAAAAAGACACACACAGTGTATGATTTGTTTAGGGAAATTTGTTAGTGTTAATACACATCCATGCCCGAACTGGGATGAATGCCCATTTCTATGGATGCTATTCAAGTGAACCTACGCATTTCTAGATGTCGGAATATTTTCTTACGTATTTCTAGGGGTAAGCAAATCTCTTATCTATTTTAACCACTTAACTTTTAATCACCGTCTTTGATTAAGGACGTAATATTGCGTCCAAACGCTAGTGGATTAAACTTGTTTCTGTTTTCTTTCTTCTCTCGTCATCATCGCGAAGCTTTGTGGCAACTTTATAATTTTTTTTCCTCTTGGTTTTTTGTATAAACTGATAGTAATTTTTCTTATAAGAGTTAAAGAGGATGAATAGGGTGAAATTAGGGTGAGGGTGAAAAGAAAAATCTACTTTGTATCTACATTCTTTCATCAATTTATCTATATATATTATACTCTTTTTCTCATTTGTTTTTTTCCTTTACTCTCTTCTACTTTTTTTTCCTTCTCCTTTTCTTTTTCTAACGTGCTGTAGCGTTAGGACAAGGTTACCATATTTATTGCCAATTCGTCAAATAGAGAGCATCCGAATTTCTTGCCAATCGCTTGTAACCCCTTCGCGTGAAATGTTTAGGGAACTCTAATATAACAAAGAGTCAGCGTAAATGATTCCTTCCTTGTTCGTCATAACAATGATTCCACACCCACAAAAGCCCCCCCCCTCCCCCATGCATTTTCGCAACGGTTTCTGCGCAGCTTTGTGATCCCGCGGGGAAATTATTATCCTCGCGGCTCTTTTTACCTGGCTGAAAATACCAGTCCCCTTATGTAAATACCTTCAAAAATAATAGTACCAGATTTCATTATCGCCGAGGGCCTTTACGCCCCCTGAGGTTTCTGGACCCTGGGCCCATGCAATAAGACGGCAATGGTTCCGCGGCTTTGCTCTTTGTGTGTGTATGTTCATTGCACTGTGGAAAACTTTACGCATGCCCAGTATCTTCGAGAATCTTCTTGCGTACAAATAGATATTTTTCCTGTTGAGGTGAACATCATTTGCTCTCGCCCAAGATATGACTATTACAGAAAAAGTATTTTTTCACCTATATACCCTATTATTTAAAACAGCATAAATAATTCAATATAATACTACAAAATATCAAATCAGTCAATACAGTAAAACCTCGGTATAATGTCATCCCTGGGGACCGAATAAAAATGACTTCATGAACGGGATGACTTAACGAGTAAGTTCAATTTTCTAATGTTTTACTAACAGCAGAGCCGCTTTTAGGGGGTGTGCGACAGGTGCGATCTCACCGGGTCCCATGGTTCGAAGGGGCCCCACACTTATGGCAATAAAAGTAAAAAATATATACATAGGTCTACTGTATATATCAAAAATACATTTTTTTTTCGTAGTAAACAAGGTGTCCTAGCTTCAACTGATTTGATTCTGGAATTTTCACTCTCATTAATTCTGAATTTTCATCGATTCTAGGATTTTTCTATCATAATTTCTGAATTTCCATCAATTCTAGGATTTTTCTCTCAGTAATTCTGAATTTTCATTTGTGTGAGTACATATTTTTCTGCATTCTTGCATATTCTGTGATAATGCCAATCTTCGAATGCCAATTCTTCTCCCTCACAAAATATATAAAATTGGGGTTAAGGAGCTCGAAATTATTTTCGCACCGGGCCCCGCGTCCGATAAGGGTGGCCTTTGCTCTACCAGGGACCTTTAAAACTGACGTTGTGAACGTAACGACGTTGAAAGCGATCGGCGTTATACCGAGGTCTTACTGTATACCTTTCTTTGAGAATATATTTCTCACAAATTTCTAGATTTACGTAAAAATCAAAAACACAACTAATTATGCTGCACATACTGTAGAGTGATTGTAAAATTTCACCGATTGGAATAGAGCTGCTAAAACGTATTAAGACGAACAATATTTGCAACAGATCCTAGGATTACTATCCTTTCATAATACTATGAAACAGTTATGACACACTGTACCTCTACTACTGACTGATGACATAAAGGCCGCATTAGAACTTACAGAACACCCTATATATAGTTTGCGTTCATTTTACTGTCATCTATAAACGGATAAAATCTTGCTTAGCAAAGTTGAATAGTTGTTTCCTTGAATTTTATTCCCGATTCCCTCAATCTCGTGCTATTTTATAAATCCCTGAACATGTAAAATTTTAGCAGATCTCAAAAAAGACACCAGCAAGGAACAAAACTCTAGATAAAAAAATATATTACACTTATATATAGCTGTATTTTTATATTAACTGAAATGACAATAAAAGATGTACATTCAAAATTAAAAAAAAAATTGAGAAAAGAAATTGATATAATGGGGTTTTTTTTTACTAATAAATATGTATTTGCCATGCATATTCAAATATACACTGGTGGACCATAGAGGGTTAAATTTGTCATGGTGCTTGGAAGAATTAAGTCTAAAACAAATTTCATTTCATGTCCAACTCAATTTCATTTGTTGAATGTTCATGAAATTTTATAATTGGCTTCGGTATGCCATATAAGAGATGGCAATATCTTGCGATTTTTTCAGTAAGTAAAAATATTTGTGATGCTAGTTCGGAAAAATATTTTAATTTTTTGAAGCCTAATTTTTTTCAGGTTCATTTAAAATAAGCTCTGTTTAATGTCCTTGTTGAGTATTCCACAATGAATTGATGGCTAGGAGAACGAGCGCGAAGTCTAATACGCACTTTAGAAAATGGTCTCCAGTAATATGACCTGCGCGGGTTGCGTTGGTTGTCCATGAACCGTGCATATAAAATTCATAGATGCATAAATTTCACGGGCGATATCCGAAGTTTAGGCTCTACTTCTAGTTTTCAATGTCTGAGGTTTCGCCAATGTGAGAAATGGCCAGGCTTCGAGTAATGACCAGAATTTTGGCTTTCACCACTGTTCGATCGAGTGGGTATCGTAATGGGCTCGAATCGCGTGGATTTGGGATTGATTCCCACAGGCGGCGCAGTTGTGGTCGGCTGGAGTTAGTCGTCTGTGGTTCCCAACTTCAAGACATGAATGTAACTGATCCTCCAGCTAAAAAGGTTTGCCACAGAGAGCAACAGATCCAGAACTGTACAAATATTCAATCATTAAACTTCGCTCACAATTTGAAATAGCAGCACTAACAATTCCACGCGCACAAATACAAAGCCCACAACAGAGAAAATTCCCAACGAGGTTGACTGAAAAAATATATACGCACTTCCAGCACAACCCACTTGGTAGTAAATTGCCCATGGCGATAGACTGGAGTTGTGCTCGGTTTGAAAAAAAAGAAAAACACTGCACACTGCAGACCTTTTTGGCCGTAAAATACAGAAATAATTGCTTATGCATAATTTAAACCAGTGATGGGCAAACTATTTTAGGAGCCGGATAAAAAATAAAAATAAAAAAAATTTTGTGGCCCGGGCATATTCGGGCATTGATTAATAATTGGAATTTTTTATGCCTAGAAACGAAGAATGTGTTGAATATTTTGAAGATTGCCACGGTTTCATTGCAAATGAGACACAGTGGTTTATCCTTTACAACTGTGAAAATAAATTAGTATATTTTAATAAAATTTTGTGCATATATTTAATTATTCATATTAGGTTGAATTCCATTTTTCTGCATATGCTAAAGTTTTTAACACTTCCTATTTGAATTCTCACAACTATCTTTTCCATATGCAAAAAATGGTACGCCCCTTTAAATGAATTTTTTTGAAAACTCTCTGAAATTGAAAATTTCTATACTATTACCTCAAAATCTTCGGCGGGCCGTAATTTGCCCATCACTAATTTAGACCAATGTTTCTTAACCGCTAGGCCATGACATCGATCGTACTGGGAAATAATATTTGTCATTTGTTCAAATCTTACAGACTAAGGTAATCTTACGGTTACAGAGTAATTGATTGGCCGTTTTTGATTAGTTAATTTTTCATTGCCTTAATTTTAATTTACTAGGCTGCACTCTCAGAAAGGTCCATAACCACTGATTTAGATTATTTTTCGTAAAAATATACGATAGCTTTTTCTTAACGCGATCAGGATTTAGAAAATTACAATCGTTAGAAATGATGCAAAAATGTTAAAAATTGTATGATCTTATAGGGTTGCGTTACTATATAGCACAGGTCGGTGTTAAACGTGAATTTCGTAGACGCTTGAATACAGAGTCGCCCTTGTGAGATATGCGACCATTGAGTGGCGTGGAACCTCACTCTTGGTGTAATAATAATGCAAAAATATTAAAAAGAAAACGGTAAGGGAAGTGTACATTTCATTTTAAAATTCGAAAACAGGTGGGAATGTAGAGTGGTGATTCCTGGCAGATGTAAACTAGTGATAGGAAGTTGCGTACGGGAAACTAGCTCTTTTTAATTTTTTTCTCACCCTTTAATTTTTTTAATAATTACTTGTCATAGTCGTAGTTTATTATCAAGGTTTTGTTGATTTATTTTTGATTTTAAAATCATTGAAATCTTAACTTTCTATTGCTATCTCCCTGTGGAGAACAGAGTACATTCGGACACCAAAAAACAAGTCATTGAACAAGCCTTTTTGGATGAAATTGCTAAAGTAGCTAAAAAGAGTTGTTTCAAAAGACAGCAACGTAGCGAAGAGAAAACAGTCGGTGAAAAAAATGCTTCTCTTTAGTTCTTCCAACTACTCTAACGAAGTAGTTTTGTCATCGGGATCCTCCGGTTATGATTACGAAAATTTCTTTTCCAAATTTTCAATTTTTAAAAATTCAGTATTCAAAATTTTAGTTTAAAAAAAAAAGACTTTATTCACACAAAGGTTTTTTTAGAGCATAACCTGAACGTTTTGTGGCGCTGCTTGTCTTGCGCAATTTTTGTATTTTTTATGCCACTCACTAGCTGCCGGTCAATTTGTCGCGGTACAAATTCGTCGCAGTGCCAATTCGTCGCGGTACAAATTCGTCGCAGTGCCAATTCGTCGCGGTACAAATTTGTCGCAGTGTCAATTCGTCGCAGCTCTAATTCGTAGCTGTACAAGTTTGACTCCGTGTCAATTCGTCGTGACGTCAATTTATATATTACAGCGCAGAATCAATTTCGTCGAACCGCCGATTCTTCACTGTACATGTTCCACGCGAGCTTGTATGTAGGTTTTTGTCTTACACGTGAAATAAAAACATGAACAAAAGTGTACACGCAGTTAACTGAAAATAATTAATTTTTGTCAATGCACATAAAGGTCATCGAAATTAAAATTACAATATCAATTACATTTAAAAATTTAACTGCACATAAAAGTTCAATTATATTTGAAAATTCAGTTATAAAAATTTGAAATGTTAAATAATTGATTTTTGCTGTGATAAAATTTCAATATCATGTGAAAAAATTTCGGTTTGTATGATATTCCCCAAATTACAGTGAGCCTATCTTTAACAGTAAATTTTTATCTGCCCCATTACAGTATCTCCTTAAGAACCTGAAATATTTAATTAATTAATGATTCAATTCAATTAATATTTAATTTCACCGTATAAGCCACACTTACAACCACACAAACAAACCAGCCAAAGATATGCGACTGATTATAAACATAAGATTAATGGTTATGTTCTATCTATGCGACTGACCCATAGTCATCTTTCTTATTGGTGATTACATTGCTTTTGTAGGTGCTCATCCTGTGGGCATTATGAAAACTTCATCGAATCGTCATTCATAAGCACTGTACATTTCCACCTTTGATCTGCGCCCAACTCCCTTCGCTGTGAGAACTAGAAATCCCAACAAAAGCGGGAAGTGCGTCTTATACGGTGAAAATTAAATATTAATTTAATTTAATTATTAATTAGTTAAATATTTCAGGTTCTTATGGAGATACTGTAATGGCAAATGTTGGTGACTCTCGAGAAGGGGGGGGGGAACTCTCGAGCCCATGGGGCAGATAGAAATTTACCGTTAAAGATAGGCTCACTATAATTTGGGGAATATCATACAAACCGAAATTTTTCCACATGATATTGAAATTTTATCACAGCAAAAATCAATTATTTAACATTTCAAATTTTTATAACCGAATTTTCAAATATAATTAAACTTTTATATGCAGTTAAATTTTTAAATGTAATTGATGTTATAATTTTAATTTCGAGTCTCATGTACATGAAGTTACATACAATGGACTAATTAAAAGTCTGATTTCATTCTTTTTACTCGAGAGTTGTTACTTTAGAGTTGAAAAAAAAATAAATCAAAAATCGATTGACATTTGCAGTGGTGTCAGAGACAGAGATGCTGTTGGTGTCCAGGGTACTTATGGAATGGGTATGAGCACCCAGAGAAATGATTCAGAAATCAAAATTTCCTACTTCAAGATCAAGACAAGAATCCACAAGTTCCAAACACTTCCGGCATCCTTGGCCAGTCAAAGGTGCCGACATGAAGGAAACACTGAGGAGGTGGGGGGGGGGGCTAAAAATCGCCATTCATTCCGTTTATAAGGGACGCAAACCCGTACTCAGGAGGCGAAATGGTGCATTGAATTGTATATTCATGAGTTATTGGAGTTGGGGGGGGGGGCTCAAATGGCATCAGCCCCCCCAGTTCTGGTGCCTATGGTCGGAGTGATTGAATATTATTTCGGTGTGATAATACAAAGTGATTTGAAATGTACTCTGCACTGCAAAAAAATAATTTGAAAATAATACTTTTCGCAGCTGTTACACATAAAACTTAGATACATTGTCTTGTCATAAAAAATTCCTTAAAGATATATTCTCTGCATGGATACATAGAAAGCGGGAAGCGCGGCATATACGATGGAAACTAAATTTTCAAAATTTATTTGATCCCAATTTATTATTTGGGTGAGCTCCCAACGCCCCTCACTACGAGAAATGGAAATCCCGACAAAAAGTGGGAAATGCGGCTTATACGGTGTAAATTAAAATTTAAAAATTTATTTGATCTCAATTTTTTATTTGGGTGAGCTATTCAACATCCCTCACTGCGAGAAATAGAAATCCCGACAGAAATGCGGCTTATATGGTAAAAATTAAATTTTAAAAATTTAATGACTTCATTGAATACTTTCCTTAATTTGTCGAAAATTAAAACATATGGGAAGGGGGAACATTTCCAATAAATGAGAAAAAAAATTAGTTCCATTTTTTACGCCTAAAGCAACTACCCTATTTATAAGATCACAACAAACATATGAATTTTAAAGAAATTCAAATTTGTCGCGATGAAATGAGTCTGCGAAAAATTTGTACCGCGACGAAATGAGCTTGCGACAAATTTGCACTGCGACGAAATGAGTCTGCGACAAATTTGTACCGCGACGAGTTTGTAGCACGACGAACTGATGCTGCGACAAATTAAATGCGACAAGTTGAGCGCGACGAATTGACCTAGACCCCTAGCTAGGCATTATCTAGTGTCGTCTTGTATTGGAGTTCAGTCTGGCTCCAACTGTCGACCGAACATGTTGTGTAAAAATCTCTCTCTCTTCTATTTCTTCTATTAAATAACTTAAAAAAAGAAAAGAAGTCATTGACTCGGCATGCTTCCAAAATAACCAGACATCCACGAGCACTAGCATCACCACAGTTTTACTAAGTGAAAAAATGTGAATTTTGTCCGTAGGTACAGTGGTCTTCAATAATAAATAAAACGAAATATTTGCGGTTCACTTGCAAAAATGTAAATAATGCAAGTAATTAACGGAATATATTCATTCCGTGAAGGAGCCTCGTGATTTTTGTACACTGGGCCTTACGTCTAGTAAGGTGGCTTGCTTAAATATGACTAAAAATATAATTTGACTAGTCTGATAAGAGAACTAAGCAAAATATTATTGCATTAAAATGGAATTACTGCTGAAACAAAATGAATAAACAATATGCATGTGTATCGAAACATCACAAATACACGCAGTTCAGGTGCATCCTCTCATAACCAAATACTATTCCTAAAGAATTACTATGGCTAAAACCATATAACTAATACATTAAAAAATTAAATTTTAATTAAAACTCGTAAAAATGAAAGAACCAGTACATTTTTATAATAAAAAAAAACCTCGTAAGACATGGATGAGAAAATATTATGTTATAACTAACTCTTCACGAATCATAAATTTATTATAAAATCTGATATTGAAATATTTCATTAGTGACGGGACGGATGTAATGGTGCAACATGTCATGAAGAAGAATCATTACAAATTTAGTTTTTGTTTTGATATCTTAATTTAGACGCCAATATGCCTCGTATTTCGTACCCGTCGACGCCAATAAATTTCGTCGATACCAAAAAAGGCTTCGATTTTATTGTTTTTTTCGTAAAAAGGAGGATATTCCGATACCTTGAAATATCTCTGAAATGACTCAATGCAAAATGAAACCTATATAAATAAATGCATACAATATTTGAAAAGATAGAACAAAGACGACGATATTCGGTAATATAACTATTGATTTTTTATTAATTATAAACAAGACTGTCTAGACGCATTTAGACAGTAATTAGACATTCAATATATACGGGATAAACAAAAATCCGCCAGTTAATATATGCGCCGCAAATTGAAGAAAATATCTGAAGAAGCGGGATTTTTTTTGAGGTAAAAATAGGAATTATAAAAATATTTTCGACAGAGGCAAAAACAATTGTTTTGTTTCATTTTTTGGTTGTAAAGTCTTATACATTGGAGGCTATCATTTAAGATCGAGTGTTGAGTGGTTTTTGAGAGAAAAATTTCTTACTTCCTTCCGGTGTTAGCTATAAAAAGAAGCTGCACGGTCACGAAAAGCGTTTCGTTTATACATTGCTGTAGCTAAATTAGGCAAGCCAGGGCTAAATTCGGATGAGGTGATCGGGCAATAGAGTATATACATACAAATATTTTGCGCGTTCTTTGTTGGCCGGAAAGCGTAGTAGTGTTAAAGATGTTACTTATGTCTTCTTCTTTCGAGTAAAAATGAGAATTCTTTCTCTCTTGAAAATAAAAAGGGCTCTTTCACTTACGCATTCCTTAAATATCTTGAAATACGCGTATTTTTGGAGTTGAAATAACCCTTTTTTCACACCGATTTTTTTTTTTTTTTTTTTTTGGAGTTTTGTGAAAGATGATGGAAATGAAAAATATCATCCATTTGTACGAAGTTTGATAAGAGGCTTCTAGATTAGCAATTGCAAAACGTGAAGATTTGAACAGAGATAAATATATACAGGGTGATTCCAAAATTATTCTTGCCGCATTTCACTGGCGAACGTTCATCCTATAGAGTCTTACTTCTGATTAGAAGAAGTATATAAATAACGTGTAGAACTCAGATATGGCATTCATGTTGCAAAGGGTTGAATAGTTATTAAAGTAAAAAAATTGACTTTTTATACGGACACCCTGTCCTCAAAAACCCAATTAGAAAGTTGTTGTCCTGTCTTTTTACTGAGGCCAACAAAAAAAATTCCACATTTCTAAGTGAAATATTCGCTGATATATTCAAATTCTAAAATTGAATAAAGATTGGGAAAGAACAGCATGATCTCTAATGGACATCACTTCTTTCCTTCATCTATACTGTTCTTTCCCAATTTTTCTCTGATTTCTGAATCAAATATTTCAGCGAATATTGCACTTAGAAAAGTGAAACTTTTTTGTTGGCCTCAGAAGACAAAACTTTCTAATTGGGTGTTTGAGCACAGGGTGCCCGTATAAAAAGTTAGTTTTTATATTTAAATAACTATACAATCCCTCACAACATAAATGACGTATACATGCCCTACACGTGCCTGAGGTCAGTTTATATGTGAATTACAAGAAGTTAAAAAATAAGTATATGTACAAGAATGGCGCTTGTAGGTAGTTGCGAAGGATCCCACTTTTAACGTACGCGTTATTTGGATATTTTTCCTCTTTGGAAGCATACCTCGAGGATCAACGGTTCGCCAGTAAAATGCGGCAAGGAAAATTATGGAATCACCCTGTATAGACACTTTCTCTATATGCAAATACACCAGTCATATATGTACCAACTCTGACTTGAAAGGCCTATCGGCAAAGCCAACATTAAAGGGGACTTGGGGACTACCAACACCTTCTGCTTTAGAAGCTGTTGGGACTACGGTCGAAAATGTTTGGTTGGTCAGTGAATATATGTTTATGTTGTTTTAATTTTGGGACCCTGGGCAAATTAGGCCGAGGCGAATACAATACTCACGGCCCCCACAAGGGCGGGGTTGACAGCGCTCTAGTCCTGGGGGCCCGTGGGAATTCTCATAATTTTTTTGCTTTTTCACGCTATAAATTAACTATAGAAGGGCCAATGAAAAGTATGACCGGGGGGGGGGGGACCCACAAAAGATCCCAGCATGGGGGCACTTCAGGGTGTGAGGACCATGACAATACTTGTATCGAAAGTGGAATCAAATTCAATAGAGAATTAAAAAGGTGTATTGTTCCAGAAAATTTTGGAGATATAAGCTTAATATTTACTGGTGGCAGAGTTGGCACATTGAAATGATAATTTCATTAACCGAAATTATCAAAGATTGGTCATTTTACTAGACGAACTGAGTAGTGTATTTACATTACCTAGATTAGTGATGAGAAAACTACCGCCCTCTTTGAGGTTCTATTCAACCCACCGCATATTTCAAAACAATAGCATAGAAATTTTCAATTTAAGTATTTAAAAAATAATTAATTTGAGGTAGTGTTTCTGTTTTTTTCGCATATGGAAAACATGGTTGTGAGAATTTAAAGAATTTATAAAAAGATTCAAACACTTTTTTTTGAATATGTAAGAAAATGGAACACATATGCAATAAATATGCGTAATTAAGAGAACAGTTAAGTGATCCGATGCATATTAAGAGAGCATTTGAGTGACCAACATAGGCGCCGGAACCTGGGGGCTGAGGAGAGTTTAGCCCCTCATTAAATTTTGTAAGGGGCTGAGCCCCCACTTAAATTCATCAATATACAATGGAACGCACCATTCCGCCACCTGCGTACGAGCTTGAGTCCCGTATATACGGGACAAATGGCGATTTTCAGCCCCCTCAATGTTTTCTTCATGTCGGCGCCTCTGGTGACCAACAACACAGTTTCAGAGCACTTAGGTGGGCCGTGGTACAGTTCCACATCACGAAATCGGCCAGCGGCACATTTCCAGATCACTTAAGTGACTCGCGCAGGGTTCCTAGCAAAATCTGCTCGATCATTTCTCTAACCAAAGCTCCGCAAGAAATATAATTCAAAATCTTGACTATGTGTGCCCAAATTTCGCATTTTTGTTTCAGTTTTTTTCCCTTCACAGATCTTTTTCCTGATTTTTATCTAATATTTGCATATTTCTCTGACTTTTGCCAAATATATAACTTACGTCTTCCCTGACCATTTCTAATTTCTGACCTTCCAGGTTGCTAGAACCCCGCCGTGGCACATTTCCAGGTTACGCAAGTGGCCCGCGACATATTAACTGATCACTTAAGTGACGTGGCACAATTCCAGAGCACTTAAGCATCCTGCGTTACTGTTTCAGATCACTCAAGCGGCACACGACACATTTCCACATGACTTAAGTTCCTTGCGGCACATTCCCAGATCACTTGAGTGACCCGCGACACGTTTTCAAACCAATAAAGTGGCCCACACTCTCCTAAAGGTTAATACCCTTGACCTAGATCGTGTAAGAATTTTACTCTTCAAGTAAAATATTTGTGATTTTGTCTCAATTATAGCAACGAGTAAATATAAACAGACATTAAAAAACAATTATAATACTATATTATATCCAGCTTGCCATACCGGTTTGCAGGGCCGTCTTAAGAGCATCATGGACCCCCGCTCCAAAGATTTTTTCCCTGATGCCCTACCTGGCAAATTTCAACGAAAATTTCAACTAGTTCTCATGTTGTGAAGCCCCCGTGCCGGGCGGGCCCCATGCGTTAAGACAGCACTGCCGGTGAGTACTCTTATTATCTTTTTATGATTTTCTTGGAGAATCCAAAAATCATGTGATGTGTTTTGGATACAATCACCAAAACTGGATCGCTCTAAAACCAGGACGTACTCGAATAGCGCCGTACGATGACAGTACAGTGCGAATATGAACGGGAAAAAAATGGGGTAGGCTCTGTAACTTAGACCCGGCCTCACGTAGTAAGTACTGGCATAATGAAACTGTTATCATAGGATTTGTTAAAATAACTAACAAACGATATACCAACGTTGTCTATTTGTGTTGCTAACTTCTCGAGATATAGCGTAAAACAATTTCGTTACAAATGCGAACCGCGAGCTTGGTGGCCAGACCAGAAGACGTATAACATCGGATTTGTCTATAAAATATCTGACAGATGATATCCTTGTCTTTCATTTGCATTGCGAACCTTCCAAGATATAGCGTAAAACCATTTTATTAAAAATACGTGCCGCTGGTGTGGTGCCAAGACCGAAGGAGGTATTAAAACCAAAGTGGTATCATTGGATTTGTGTAACGAGATATACCCGCAGACATAAAAAATACTGATATGTTCTGATAACTTCCTGAAATATGAGCGTTTTAATTACAGTGAAATATCGATACAACGATACTCTGATGACCAGGAAACACTATCGTTGCAGAGGGACAATCGTTATATCGAGAGGCGGTAGTTGAACATTAGATTATAGTTCTTTCCGAACAAGACTTGGAAAAACATTGTTGTAGAGGGATTTATCGTTATATCAAGTAGGTATCGTTATAGCGAGATTTCTCACTCTATTTCGTTATGCAACTTTTTGCAAATGCACCTAGTATCGTCAGATGATTTAAAAAACACGTATTCACACCAAAAATTATTTTAAATTTTTAAAATTCATCATCTAATTTTCTCCAATCAAAATAGTCCGACAATCCGATATAAAAAGAATGATATGGCTATGTAGTTACTACAACTGATAATGTCTTTCCCCCCCCCCCCATATTAAAAAAAATGCTTAAATTAATAATAGAAGAATACAAGATACACCTAAAAATATTAAAATTTCCTTTTTTCAACTTAATTGAATAAAATATTCACGTTATTTTTCGTTACTTCTCACCATAATCTCATTTTATATTAGCTAAAATTATTCCACGGTTAGCTATTGATGCAAACTAAACAAACCACACACACTCAAGATGATTTAAATAATCGTATTCAAGTTTTTCAATATGGGGTCTTTTTTCGGATTTTAATTTATTTTATGGTTAATCCTGTAAAAAAAAAGTTTCTTCTCTCAAATAACTTTTTTTTTAAGATATATACTCTCTAACTAAATAACATCAACTCCATGAACTTGCATGTAGGTATATCTTCACGACAGATCTCTTACTTGGTGGTAAGAGATAGAAACGTATTCATTTATTTATCCTGTCAAACACACACATAGAGGAAGCACCTCGAAGGTAAAGTAACACCTGAAATAGATGTAAAAAAATAATTAATATCATTACAAATGGATGATGTTAGTGGTTAGTAACTGTGTGTGTGTGTATTTAGAGACTGCGCGACGACGACGAGATCTTGTTTTTCTCTCCAATTCGTATGCTATACACACATTCACGTCCTACACGTGTCTGATATCATTTTATAAGTGAATTACAAGAAGTTAAAAAAGAAATATATATATATACAAGAGTATGGCGCTTGAAGATAGTTGCGAAGGATCCCACTTTTAGCGTATGAATAAGTGAGCACCGCCGGAAGTGACTTTAAATAAATGAATTAAAGCTAAAAAAAATGTTTCGTAAAACGCGGGAAAAGTATGTTCCCGAGGGTGAAAAAAAAAAAAAATGAAAAAAAATATACGAGAATTCCAGTTGCATGTGAACCTGTTTAGACCAAGCCAGGCTAAACGAATGATTGCAGTGTTGGCGCTAAATTTTCAGCGGATACATGGCTCATTAATTTAAATGTAGGCGTTTCGGGAATCGGAAAACACCTTTAGAAAGCCGTGACGAATGTGTTTTCGGGAGATTTATTTTCTCTTTCCACTTTTGATATTCCTATGTATCAGAAGGAAAATATTTACTTAGTATCGCGTTATACTTGTGAGAGTATGTACACTTATATATATATGTATCGTGAACTTTGAAGGGGAAACGTTAAGACCATGACGTCACGAGGCATTCGTTTCTCTCGAGAAATTATATGAATATCATATTTTCTGGTTTATAAACGCTACTGTATTTACGTGAGTTTCCATCGGCACGTTGTGTTCATTTATCTGTGGGTGTGAGTGAAATGACGAGGGAATCAATTTTCTTGGACGAAGATCGTAAGCAAAGAGATTTTGAACATTTAATTTGACTCGGAGCACACGGTGCCGTTAACAAAAATGTTAAGGTGGGAAGCGAATTTACTTTCAATATGTGGGGGAGGGGGGCGTGACAAGTTAATACACATTTTGATTAATGATTTTTTTTTTCTGCTGCATGAAAAGCATATAAACACTTTCACTGCGGATGACGCCATTATTGTCTCGTTCTAGCCTGCGTTTTATTGGGGGACTATTTTGCAGAGGTCTCCAACCTTTTTCCAGTCGCGAGCACTGCCTGTACCCATCGTCAAAAGAAGAGCACCCTTACGGCAAGTTTTACATATGAATGTATGAAAAGGCGATGTTTTCAATCCTTGAATAAAATTGATCCAAAGTGTTTAACTGGAATGTTGATCAAGTGCTCGCGAGCACAAAATTATACACTAGTATCGAGGACGAGACACTAGTATCGAGGGAGAACCGTGGTCAACGGGTTGCAGATGCCTGGACTTATAGAATGGTACTGGTGGGGATGTGGGCCTTGAATTTGCATTGTGGCCACTGTGAACATTCATTCAAAGTTTTCATACTGTCAGTTAGCTATTTCAAGTTTTTTGTCTGCTCTACGAGCCCTCTGTTTTCCGAAACAACGTTTTAGGTAAGTTTAGCATTTTTAGAGAGATATAGATGGCTTCTTTCTCAGCCAGAGATATCAAGGAAACAGTTATTTTCCGGATATTATGCTGAGGTGAGCTCGGAAAGAAAAGTCATCACGTCTCCGCCGGGACTCGAACCCAGGCCTCTTGCCCGGTATGCAAGAGGCCTGGGTTCGAGTCCCGGCGGAGACGTGATGACTTTTCTTTCCGAGCTCACCTCAGCATAATATCCGGAAAATAACTGTTTCCTTTAGCATTTTTGTTTATTTGTTTTAATATATCCACATCCCACAATGACTGTTTTTTATTACAAATAAACAGTTTGTTTGCGCACAAAAACACGATTTTAATGGGTTTTTTAAATTTTTAAACTTACTAATCAATCAGTTTTATACCATTTTGCTCACGCTCGAAGTCAATCTTTTGCTCATTCACGTGCTTGCAAACTTTCTAGGTCGCTCTTTTGATCACTCACTAACCTAGTCCCTTACTGTCTCGGCAGAGGTGTATTTATTTAGGGTTATACAAATTTTGCCGCCCTTCTCCCATTATACTAATTTTTTTGGCTACTCATTTTTCAAATTTGCCGCTCTTCTGAACTTGCCGCCCTGGGCTATATCCCGCTGAGTCCTCTTGTAAATACGCCACTGGTCTACTGGTCTTAGGCTTTGTTCATTTTTCCATTTGTTTCATCCTCTTGGTTCATTGCTTCTTTCCTTTCATCACTCAGGTAAGAAAATGGTTTGCAAGATAATGCTGTTTTTATCCTAAACTTGTGGCAAAAAGGGCCCATTGATTGCCAAGTTTCTGCCCCACCATTCATAGGCCATCAGAGACTTTCTTTCTCATGTGTTGCGGGTTTGCATAACTAGCCTAATTCCACAAGCGGAAGACTCCCCTTGGCATGATGCGATTTTTTGATTGAAATACTTAATATTATACTAATTTAACTCTAATATTGTCTCGCACACTAAAATTACCCATTTATATAAAAAAAATCCGCCGGAGAAACTAAGAAAACAAATTAGGCTCCACAGTGAAAGTGTTAAACACATTTTTTTCGATGTCTCAAGTCTTTGGCTTTCTAAAAATTATATTGTACAATGGTACCTCAACTAACGAAGATGATTCGTTCCGAAATCACGTTCGTTAGGCGAAATATTCGTAAGCCGAAACGTGATTTCCCATAGGTAGGTTTCTATGGAAAATCGTTTGATTCGTTCCAGGTTTTACCCAAAATTTAAAGATAAGGATTTTAAAACACCGAGCAACGCTATAAAAAGGACAAAAACTGATCGAAGGCTAAAATGAACAGCTTCAAACTGACTAAATGGGAATCTACGGGAACATGATAGATACTGAAGATCTTTTTATTTTACAACTAATGCACACAACGAACACCAGCTTTGGTCTACTAAAGCTGGTGTTGACACAACCCAGTCGAGTTGGTAGGTGGTATTCCCCATTCATTTGTGATTCGGTCAGCTCATTTCTGTGTCTGATACATGCAGATAGAAAAGATAAGCTCCTACCATGTTCAGAGTTGAGTTCGAATGTTCAGTTTGATTATCAGAGTCTCGCACTGAAAGAATGTATGCTATGAAAACGGGTTTATTTATTTTTTTTCAATGCATTTTCTGTTAGCTGGGGGAGATCCTTCATTTTACATAAAATGGTTCAAAACTTTCAGAAAGAGAACTGGAGGAATATCTAGAAAAAGATTTCGAGGTGGAAAAGAATTAATTGGGCTTAAGATTGGCTGCGAAAATTTATATCATGACGCGGCTGTTTTATATTAGCACGTGCATCTTAATTATAAATTAACAAAAAAAATTTTTGTTAGCCGAATCCACATTCGTTTGCCGAGGTAGAAAAATCAGGAAAAAAAATCTTCGCTAGTCGAAAAATTCGTAAGCCAAGGTATCATTGTATTTCTGTTTGCGCATAATCCTCGTTGGGCATTTTTCCTGTTGTGGCTTTGCATTTGTATTTGTGAATAAAATGCGTAAATTCTTAACAATCCACTTGCTCCGTGTCCGGGAAGTTGATACAAATAATGTATTCGAGTGGTTATAGTGACGGACTCGCGATGCGAGGATCCGGGTTCGAACCCCACAGTGGTGGTCGGCTGAAGTTGGTTTTCTGTGGTTCCCAACTTCAAGGCGCTAATGCGAGCCGATCTCCCCGTTAAAAAGTCTCGCCACAGAGAGCAACAGTCCGATAAATCATTCAATCATAACACTTCACTCATAGTTAGAAAACTAGTGGCAGATGGCAGCACTACACATAACAAGCATTACAGAGAAACAACAAAAACTTCACGTCAGGTTTCACTACACGTACACGCACATTCCCGCATGTACCGATTCGTTGGGGGGTTCCGCGGGGCGGGTTGTGGGCGGGGTGCATGTGTGGTGTAGTAGTAGTAGGTAGGGCCTCCAAAAAAATGGCTCGGGGATCCATGATGTTCTTAAGTCAGCCACCTCGTTGGGCAATTTGCCTGTTGTGGCGTTGTATTTGTATTTGTATGTATGAGACTAAAAAAAGTTAATAAGGTTTATCACAAGAAAAATACGAAACCCCCCCCCCCATTCTCATTTAAGATAAACAAAATATTAAAAGTCATAAATGAGACCCAGAATTTCATCAAAAAGTGTCAAGTAAAAGAAATAAGTATTGCTTATTATGCAGACCGTCGTGAGGCAGGTTAGTTTTACCCTACTGTTGGGTATTTTGCCCTTGCGTGTAGGGCTTCAGCTTGGTGCTGCCGTTACGTAGCACTAAGCCCTGCGGTCGAAGGCTACAATGTAATATAGCTCTGTAGCTTTAGCAAAAACCACACGATGGACATTAAGAGGGTTGACACTCCCCACCCCCCCCCCCCCCCCCCGAACCTGGCTCCGCTGCCTCTCGACTCGGGAATTATTTCCGTCTCGTCCAGCCAGATCTGTACTTAGTAGCATGGCGGTGTCCAGTTTACGAAGTAGCCTGGATACCCTTAGGGGTGGGATAAGGGTGTGTAGGCGAATTACTTATTATTAGAGCCCGGATTATATGCACTAAAAAAGTGGCAAAATATGCTCTAAAAATATGAAAAAATGCACTTAAAAATGCAAAAATATGCACTTATAAATGAAAGATATGCACTTATAAATGAAAGATATGCACTTATAAATGAAAGATATGCACTTATAAATGAAAGATATGCACTTATAAATGAAAGACATGCACTTAAAATGCCAAGACATGCACTTAAAATGCCAAGATATGCACATAAAATGCCAAAATATGCAATGAAAATCCCAAAATATGCATTAAACACCCCAGAATATGCACTAGAAATCTTGAAAAGTCAAAAATTCCGAAATATGTACAAAAAATGAGAAAATGTGCATTTAAAAAAATCACCATGGAAAAAAAAATGTGTTTTTTAAAGGCATCTTTTCTATTTCTTAGTGCATATGTATTCATTTACAAAAAAAAAATATCCCCCCTCATATACAGGGTGATTATAAAAAAACTATCCGGACATATGGGCCCCTAACTATCATACCATTCACAGAAACTGAATGAAATTTTGGCATAAGGTATTTTGATGTATGCGCTCAAGAATGATATGGAAAACAACAGTGTCACTCTAACAGTTACGGTTACAGTGAGAAAATTTCGAAAATATCAAATGGCAACACCAAGTTTTTTGTATTGGAATGTGATCTCCATTGTGAAAAACCCTAAATAGCGTTCGAACGGCAACTGTAGCATGAAAATGGCCACGTGCCGTGGGCCATCTGGGAATGTGCTGCAGGTCGCTTAAGTCAAGTGAAAACGCGCCGTGGGCCGCTTGAGTGGTCTGGAACTGTGCTACGCGCCACTTGAGCAGGCCAGTAACTAGACTGGGGCAACCGGTGCACTGCCCCGGGACAACGAGTTGAATTAGGCCCCACAAAAAATGTAATAATTTTTCATAATAATAACCCTTAAAGGAAGGGGGGTCCCCAAGGAAAATTCTGCCCCGGGGCCCCGAGAAAGCACGCTACTGCTCTGTACTTGATTGAGTGATCTGTAGATCTGTCGCGGGTTACTTAAGTGGTCTGCGGATGTGCCGCGAATCACTTAAGTGATCTATAAATGTACCACAGGCCGTTTAAGTGCTATGTAACCGTGTCGCTGGACACTCAGTGATCTGAAAATATGCCGCAGGTCACTTCAGTAATATGTGAATGTGCTCGTTTAGTTCATTTCCACAAAATTAGGTTTTAAATCGCGGGCCACATCACATAACTCCGAGAGCCATATATGGTGTAAAGACATAGCCTTATGTACATCGTTTATCTTCTGAACCGTTGGTAATAGAAACATACTTTCAACTAAAAAAAGTTTTCAAATAACGCGCCCGTTTCAGAGATTTATCATTTCTTCCACTATGGGCCATATACGTGATGAAATACAAAATCTATTTTTTTAAATTATACGGTCTCCTGCCTCTAACTCTCAACTAGAAAACTGTTGCCCTATCTCTTCTGAGCCCATAAAAAATACCATGTTTTAATATGCAATATTAGCCGAGATATCTGAGATGAAAAATCGATTTAAATGAGGGAAAGAACAGCATATTTCGTCAGATTTCACTGTAACTTTTCCTCGGGTAAGGTTGATAACAAAAGACTAGTTCCTTCTTTTCGAAGAACTAACTTTGATGTTCTGAGAGGAAGGTTAGCGGAAGTTTTCAAAGACCGGTTGCAATCAGTAGGGATGGTAAGTCAATGGGAGAAATTTAGTACGAAACTTTCCTCTGTTTTGCACGACGTCATACACTTTGTTCGAAAAAAGCGTGTTTGTGCATCGCACCCTCTATGGTTCACGGATAGCGTGCGTAACCTCTATCTTGAAAAGAAAAGAGCATTCAGGGAGTATAAAAGTGGACGAGGTGACCTATCATTCTTTTCTGATAAAAGAAGAGTGTTGAAGAAAGGGGAAGGAAGAAAAGGGATAGTAAAAAGGAAGTTGAATCTAGGTTGGCAGATAACATTGGCTCTGATCCGAAATCATTTTTTCGATACGTCAATAATGGATGTAAGGGGACAGTTGGCCCCACTCTCGATAGGAGGGTCTAGGTTAGAGAGCAATGTTGACATGTGTAGTGCTTTCAATGACTTTTTCGCGTCGGTTTTTAACAGAGATAATGATATTCAATATACGGGTGTTGCATGGGGAAATAAAATCCTCAACGATATTCAAGTGGAGGATGTGGAGGTCCTAAATCTTCTAAAAAATATATGTGCGAGCAAAGCACCAGGACCAGATGATATATATTCCAGGGTCCTCAGGGAATGTGCTAATGAATTGTTATAGGGCCAGTCGCACAGATATACAGGAGTAGTGTTGCTGAGGGTATCGTCCCAAGGGATTGGAAACTTGCTAATGTTGTTCAGATATTTAAGAAGGGTAGTAGAGAAGCTGTGTCCAATTATCGTCCAGTGAGTTTGACGAGCTCCCTCTCGAAAATTTTGGAAACTATTATCAAAAGGCAGTTTGTGAAGTGGATAGACGAGAATAATGTATTGTCGGATTATCAGCATGTGTTCAGAAAGGGGAAGTCATGTGTAACTAATCTCCTTTGTTTCTATGATCACGTGACTAAGGCTTTGGGTAAGAGCAAAAACGTAGATGTTGTTTACCTTGATTTTCAGAAGGCATTCGATCGGGTCCAACATGGTAAACTCTTGAAGTGTTTACACGAGATTGGAATTGGGGGCAACTTGCTGAATTGGATAGAATCGTGGATAAGAGATAGGTCGCAACGAGTTATGGTGAACGGGGAATTCTCTGGTTGGACAGACGTCACAAGTGGAGTTCCTCAGGGAAGTGTCCTTGGCCCCATACTTTTTTCACTTTTTATCGATAAACTCGATCAGGGTATCGATGGGATTACTAGCAAATTCGCAGATGATGTGAAGCTAATGGGGGTAACCGGGAATGAAAGAGATAGGGAGTTGCCCCAGACCAACTTAAACAGGATTGCAGCATGGGCAAATGAATGGAGCATGACGTTTAGCGTTGATAAGTCCATGGTCGCTCATTTTGGTTCGAACAACCCACGGTTCTCTTACGAGTTGAATGGTGTCACTATCCCGGATGCAGCTAGGGTCACCGATTTGGGAATTCTCATTGACGAGCGGCTTAGGTTTTCTGAACATTGTTCAGAGGTGGTCAAAAAAGCGAATAGAATGCTTGTGGTCTCATTTTCGAAAAGATCTCTTCGCGTTCTCCTAAAGTCATTCTTCCGCTTTTTCGAGGTTTAATACGTCCTGGACTGGAGTATGCTGTAAGGTTTTGGAGACCATACCTACAGAGGGATATAGACTTGGTTGAAGGGGTGCAGAGAAGAGCTACACGTGTCCTTATTGGAACACGGGGCTTGAGTTATGAAGGTATACTTCATTTTTTGAATATGTTTACAGTGGATGAACGCAGATGTCGAGGAGATATGATCGAAGTGTTCAAAATTTTCAATGGGATGGATAGAATGGACCATGAGCTTTTAGTACACCGCCTATCGACTGCTTTTACAAGGGGACACCAGTACCGATTGGTAAGGGACAATGCAAGATTATGGTGTCGCAGGGAATTTTTCTCTAATAGGGTTGTCAATAAATGGAGTAGCTTACTCCCGGAGGTAGTAAATTGTAACACAATTGACACGTTTAAAAAGAAATACGATAAACATGTTGGGGTAAATCGAGAAGCTATTCATACTTAGAATAAGACAACCATAAGTATTCTTTATGGGCATTGTATAATATTTTATCATGTGTATATATTGTTTATAATGTTTCTAATTACATTTTTAATTGGGTTGCTTTATTTTTGAAATATATGACATCCATATTTGTTATGGGCTTTTTTTTTTCAGCCACCTCGCTGGGCATTTTGCCTGTTGTGGCGTATTTGTATTTGTATATTTTAAAGGACAAACTCGAGAAAATATTTGAAACATCTTTTTTTGGGGTCATAGTTTTAATAAAACATTTCTAAATTATGAGATGCCCTCTTAACTTTCAATCAGCAATATCTCGACAAATATTGTACTTGTGAATATGAAATGGGCACGTTATTTGAATAATTTTTCTAATGGAAAGTACGCCTCTATCACTAACGGTTGAGATGATAAACGTGCATAAGGATATGCATATTAACTGTTCAGTGTATGAATTTTTATTCTATAACTTAAAATTTGCTTGCTTTTACTATGGTAATTTTTTTCCTTTTGTAGTGTGTTCTTAACTTAAAATTGACCATTAGTTTATCTGCGGGCTAGAACACAAGAAAATAATCGCGTTTTATTGCTGATGTCAAATAAAGTGGGGAATGATTGATTGTCGCTCTGAGTGTAGATTATCTCTCTCTACACGAAGTATTGAAGAGTTGAAGCATCACAGACATTTCAGCTTTGTTAACTACTGTGTCAACTCGTATATCATTCTAGACCATATATGCTCAACCCATGTCCCGTGGACCAAATGTGGTTCTCGGTGTCATCTGATGTGGTCCACGACCTTGAAGCTGCATCTGTAAAAATGAACTAAGCGGCACCTTTACCAGATCGCTTAAGTGATCCACGATGCAGTTCCAAATCACTTCAATATCCCGTGACATATTCCCAGATCGCTTAAGTGATCCGCGGCACATTCTCAGATCACTGAAGTGACCCGCAGCACCTTTACAGATCACTTAAGTGGACTGCGGCACATTTTCACTTCAATTATGTGACCCGCAGCAAATTTACATATCACTCAAATGACTTAAGCCACATCCACAGATCCCTTAAATGACCCGCAGTGCATCTTCACATCGCTTAAATGGTCCACAGCGCATTCTCATATCACTTGAGTAACCAGCGCTGTTCCAGATCACCAAAGTGGCCTGCTGCACATTCTCCCTTCAATTAAGTGGCCCGCGACACGTTTTCAAACAAACGAAGCGACTCTCCAAACGGTTGATCACTCTTGTTCTACACCATATCAACTCGCATCCAACAATATATTTTGATTGAAGCGATCTAGAAATTATATACGTATTATATATACAAGAAATTAAGGAAAAACTACAAAAAATTAATTTATCTCACCTAATAGTTGAATTTTTCGTTTTTTGTCACAAAAGAAACAAAATCTTCTCTGAAAGTACTTCAAACAGTGTCGATTTCACATACATAAAACATAACTCCTACAAAAATAATAATAATAAATAAAAAAATAAAAATTGCAGAAAGTAATTCCAGAGCCGCGCCCTTTGGGCATGCTGTCGGTGCGGTCGCACAGGGCCCCTCACTCACGGTAATTTAAAAAAAGGGGGGTCCAAAGTTATTGAACTCTTAAGGTATTTCTTTCATTAATTCTGGATTTTCAACAATTCGGAAAAAGATATTTCTATCATTAGTTCTTAATTTTCGTAGGTGCTGATGTGTATATATTTTTTAAATTATTTTCTTATTCATGAATCCTAAATTTTCATTAGCTCCTAATTTTCATTAGTTTTGGTATTATTTCTTTCATTAGCTTGAAATTTTCTTCGGTTCTTAATTTCGTCAGATCAAAATTTTCATTAATTTTTGTGTTAATTAACATTGAAATTGTGTGTTTATATTTCTTGTATGGATATTTTTCAGCATTTATGTAATAATGTATGAATTTTTGGATGCCGATTCTCCCCTCCCGAAACTGTTAAGACCTCTCTCGCACCACAATTATTTTCATATCGGGCCCCGCGACTGGTAAGAGCGGCTCTGAGTAATTCATACACACGGTCAGTTGATGAACACTAATGGTGAGTATACTTATATCCCCCTCCCCTAGCGTAACTTTGTGTATTTGCATACTTCCATAAATACCGTTGTACCAACTTGCCCCCTACATGAAATCTGGAATTTTGATACCTTAATTTTTTATATATAGACTGGATCATCAAAATCTATCAGTATCAAGTCTTGATCAGGTTAACACTCATCCAGAGAATATCATAACTAGGGCTGGTCCAATTAATCGGTTAATTGATCAATTGTTAATCGCAGTTAACATTTTTTGTTGAGTTAATCGACTCGAACAATTCGGTTAAAATTTTTGTTCAAATTTTTTAATTTTACTTTATTAATTTGACATATGCAGTGTGAATTATATTTCTATACATAAAGATTCAGATAAGTGACCATATTTAAAAATATTGGATCAATATTTTGATCGAAGTTTTCGACATGGGGGAAATACAAGTCGATTTAGCAAAAACTGGTGTGATATCGTAACTTCAGTTTAAAATCGAGTTTCGTGGGAGTTTCAGAAGACAATACCAAAATTTATTGTCTTCTCTGTGAACAGCACTTTTCTATTCGGGGAACACATCAGCTTCCCACCCTCTCCAGTACTATTTGAGAGCAGCTTCAAGCGAAAAAGTAACAATGTATGAAAAATCAAAATTAGTGTCAAAATCAACGATGAACCAAGTTAAGAAATTCCAAGACATGACAGGTTCAGCATACTGAATAGCTTCACAAGCAGGCGGCCTTTATTTCTTAATCTATTACTATGTTTGTTGACATCCCTTCAGTAGATAGATGCGTGAAAGATTAGAATATACCTTTATAGCATCAATTGATATTGTATAGTTACAAATACAGTACTACGTTTGCTGTGAATGATTAGCGTTAGAATAATCAATTAAAATTCGATTGATTAATCGATTAAAATTTTTTGATTGATCAGTTAGATATTTAATCGATTCCCAGCCCTAATCATAACCACAACGACTAAAAAACACTTTCAAAACATTTCTAAGGATACGACGGTTTGGCGGATTTTGGCGTTTTCTTATTGCACTGGGTTGCTGTAAGTAAATTAGAAAGAGACAACAGCTGTATAACTATCAAAGAGCTCCCAGTTTTTATTACGCACGGCACGCTCAAAGTGGTCAGCTTGGTTTTGTGTGGTTCGGTTTCTTTTCCTCTCTGAACTATTTCTTTTTTGTTTGAACATTTTGCTTTTATTCCCCCATACCTTTCTAGTAACGGATCACCTGGTCAGATCGAGAATAATAATGATAAAAGAAAAGTGTAGTGAATGTTTTACCAATGTATTGTCCACCACTCCCATCTATTTCGACGAAAGTAGTAAATACGAAATTCGATGGAAAAGATTTCAGAGCAAGAGGACAGAAAAAAAAAACATAAAAAAAAAGGAGTGAAAGTTTCTTTTGCGTTATATATACGTAATATATATTTTTTTGTGATACGTTAAAACCTTCGAAGAAGAAGCGATTCTATGTTGCTCTGATTCTTGGGAAGCGTTATATACATTTCCTAACGCTCTTCCTCGAATTTCTCGTGTTCAATTTTTTCTATCATATATATATTCACCTTTAGCAGGAAGAAGGAAACTCGTGGCTCCTTCAGAATAATAATAGTAAAAAAAAAAAAGTAAATGCTGAGCCATGTTATTGATTGATGTTGCGTGCAAATTCGACATTCTCGTATATACGAGAGTAAGTCCGAAGGAAAAAAAACCCCTAAAAGAAATCGAAAGAGAGAACGTAAGGCTCGGCTCAACCTACCACAGTCTTGTCAAAGTTTTCTTTTATCTCGGTCAGAAACCTTTTTTTTCTCCTTTGGTCCCTTACCATCAGTAGTGTCGGTTCTTATCCTATGGTGAAGAAGTTCTTAGAAAACATGTAACATGAATACAGCATAAAAAAAATAGAGATTCCTAAAAGATTCGTATCGGTTTCCTTCATGAATACATGCGATCAACAAAGAAACCACTTGTTTACTCAAAGTTTGATTGAAGCTTAAATACGATAAGATCGTAAAACTGACCATTGAGAAAGGAATGAATAAAGAAACATTATATATATAATATATATATTGTGTATACGTTTTTTTATTTCTTTTATACTTAGTAGCCACTCACGGTAATGTGAAAAATGCAATCAAAAGTAATTTACCTTTTTCTATATGGGTATGCGAAAATAAGTTTGCGAACACAGAAATATCATCATTAAAAATTAAATTTTATTCATGTAATTATATTTAATCAAGGTGGTCAGAGCTAACCGCATAATACAGTGTTATCGTTCTATCGAGATGTAGCATTACACTGATCAACAGTAAAAAAAAATTGTTTTTCATGTTAAGAAAATTTTAATAATTTTAGGGTTATATTGTGGATGCTGATTTCAAAACTGGTGTTCGTTTCGCTGAATTGGCTCTAGTTTTTGAGATAACGCATACTGTCAACAATGTGATTGTATGCTGCTTATAGTATAACCATTGTAATGTAATTTTCACTTTATCACAAAAAATAGAGCCAATCTGACAAAACCAATGTTGGATTCGTAATTAGCGCCTCAAAACGACTCTAAAATCACTGAAATATTTTTGCCAATGATTTACTTTATTTATTTATAACGCACAGTTTCAATGTGATTTGTATGCTGCTTATGGTATTACCAATGAAATGTAATTTTCACTTTATCTCAAAAAGCCAATCCGACAAATCCAATGCCGAATTCGGAATCAGTGCCCCAAAATTACCCTAAAATCACTGAGATATCTTTGAGAAAAAATCAGTACTGAGCAGTGTTATCATTAGTCATCGAACAAATTTAGGCTGTTATCGTCTTCTCTTTCTTGGCATTGTAAGTAACACCATAAAAGGAATTTATCGGTATTCGCAATAAAAAATTCTTATCAATTAGTTGATTAATAAAATTTATGGAGTTGTGTTTCACAGTGTAAAGTGGTTTACTGTACTACACAAAAAATAGTGTGTACACAAATGCATTTGTGTACTACACAAAAAATAGCTTCAAAGCAACTTCATTAACGTTTTCGGAAGGTAGATCGTACAGAATACTGATGTTGTCAAACATCCCCGAAAGAACAAACGCTGGTGCGGAATTTGAAAATATACTGAAGGTTATTTTGAGTGAAATATAAAAAATATCGTTGTAGCAGAGAGAGTTACAAAATCTCCTCAAAAAAATATCGTTATAGAGGGATTTATCGTAGTAAAGGATATCGTTATATCTAGAGAAGTTTAACATTAGTCTATAGGTTATTTATTTATTTAAAAATGCAAACTATACACGCTAAAGTCCAGTTCGCAAATATGAACACAAGATAAAAATAAAAACATGCATTATAAAATAAAAATAAGATAAAATTTAAATATATATATACATCATCATTATTATTGCATCTTAGAAATCGGTGAAATGAAGAATTACTCAATACATTTGAATGATACGTGGGCAAATAAAATGTAATGAGGTTAAGAAAATCAGGTGCGTCAATATCAAAGTAAGAATTTTTACAAAAAATATGGTAAGGGCAATGAGACCAGGGCCGTCTTAAGAGTATCAAACCTACCAAATAAATTTTCCAAAATTTCAACCAGATCTCATTTTTGTGAGGCCCCTCTTCGCTTGAGGTCCTCGGGCCGTGCCCGGATGGGCCCATACCTTAAGACGGCACTGAATGAGACGGCGAATTTCAAGTGAATCACAACTGAACGATGAGCGAAGTATTTCGTTTGATAAGTAATGATTATATGACTGATGTTTCTTAAAATACACATAGCATAAAACATGTTTTGAACACGTTCAAGTTTAACTACATTAAATAAGTAACACAAATTCCAAATGATGAGACAGTATTCCAAGACAGGTCGAACATAGGAACTGAAAAGCAACAAGAAAGTTTCAACATTGTGAAAAGGCTTCTATTACGAATTATAAAACCAAGACTTCTGGATGCTTTAGACACAATATAATTAATATGTTGGTTAAACGAAAAAGAACTGTGAAATATCACACCTAAATCTCTCACACGATGAACCCTTTGAAGTAATTGACGATCAATACTGTAATCATATATAAGTGGTCTCCTACTATATGTAATAAATTTGCACTTATCAATGTTTAAGAACAACTTATTATTTACACACCAGAAATTAAATTTGTTAATAGATTCTTGTAATTTAGCAGCGTCATCGACATTATTAATAACACGAGAAATTTTTGCATCATCAGCAAACATTAAGCATTTAGTATCAATACACAATCAGGTAAACCATTCATAAATAAAAATAAAAAGTAATGAACCCAAAATCGACCCCTGGGGAAAACCAGAATAACATGGATAACAAGACGATTTAAAACCATTACAAATTACTTTCTGAGATCTCCCAGTAAGGTATGACTCAATCCAGTTGAGCAAATGTCCAAAACAAAAACCCTAACCCCTGATCTTCCGAAGAAGAATAATATTACTGATTGAATGAAAAGCCTTGGAGAAATCAGTATAAACAACATCAATTTGTTGCATATTATCTATAGTTTGTGCTATAACTTGAGAAAATCCTACTAGATTAGTTAATGAAGATCTCTCGGCAATAAAACCCTGCTGACAACTAGAAAACCAGGAACGAACGTGGCCATAAATTCTTCCATGGATGATAAATTCAAATACCTTACAAATAGAATTAATTTTAACTATAGGCCGATAATTTAAAACATCAGATTTATCACCACTTCTGAAGACACGCAACACTGAACAAGTCTTCCCAATTGTAGGAAAGACACCTGAACTAATAGAGATATTAAAAATGATAGAGAGAGGGTCAGCTAAATATGAGCCACAACCCTTGACTATGTATGGGAGAATACAATAATCGCCTTGGCCTTTACAACTTTTGAGTGTGTTTATAGCAGACAAAACATCATGTTCAGTAATGGAACCAAAGAAACAACTGTTCGCAAAATCATAACTTGGTAGTTCAGTCACAGACGAAGTTGTTACGAAAAACTGAACTAAAAATTTTTTTTTTAAATTCAGCAATAACAGGAAAATCAGATGATGATGATCTGCCACAGTAAGATATGACACTGAGAAAACAATTACGGGATCTTAAATTTCGGCAGAAAGACCAAAATTTATGAGGGTTGTGAATAATATCATTTTCAAGTGAAGAAGTATAATTATTATGAATTAATAAACCTATTCTTTCTTATAATTAATCTAACAATATCGAGAGGAAAACCATGGTGGTTTTCCTCTTTCAAACGAGATTTAAAAAATATCTTTATAGAGGGATTTATCGTTATATCGAGTATCGTTGTGGCGGGGTTTCACTGTATATATATTACTATTAATATTCACTATTAAAATTTCCCATTACTAAAACTGACGTCAATAAACTTTCAATGAGACTATCTCCAGAAAGCCACTTCAGATATAAAAAACTGACAACTTTTTTTGGGTTAGTTTCAACAAATAATTATTTGTAACGATTATTACGAGTTCCGATATGTGAATTCCTTTGTAATTCAATAATATTTCAAAGCACTATTTCTATTTATTATACAATTACGGACTACAACAATACAAAAGAATTGCGCTGAAAAAACTGAAACGATAGAATTTTCCGAAAAATATTGTATAAATAAATTGATATGGTTATTATATATATATATATATATATATATACTACTATATTTATCTCAATATCGAACCCTAAAATATAGATAAGTAGTAGAATTGCTGGAAATTTATCACAAGAAATACATAAATTTAAAAACTACTCATAAAATAATGGTTTAAATTTTAAAAGATGGATGTCACGGTAAACGTGAGAAATCCGGTTATTGTGCATATAATCACCGATCATTTTGGTAAGGTTGATACATTTCCCTAAATTTATCACCTTTACCGGCGATTACGCATAATAACCAAGCGTCGTTGGTAAACATGATAATCGTACTAAATTAATCACATTTGCCAGTTATTTTGCATAATCACCATTCCGTATTGGTATATATGATAAACTGGTTCCAACGCCGTGATAAGATTTATTATTTAGATGATCGTACTGTTGAGCCAGAATTTGAATCGGATACAATGAACTCCGATTTCACGAATTTTTCCGAACATCCCCGAAATAACTCCTATAACTAACTCCTATTCGACGAATTCTGAAATCGGACCTCCGTATAACGAACTCCTTTTAATTTTTTTTTTTAATTATAATCCCCCCCTTTTACTTTATCAAATTTTACTGTCGAACCCCGACATTACAAACTCCCATTTTAAAAATTTTACGATCGTATCCCGATATAGCGAACTATCATTTAACAATTTTTCTGATTTAACGAGTTTTTACAAGTTTTTTGTGCGTATGCAATCAGACCCCCAATGTAACAAATTCCTACTTAACGAATTATACAATCGGACCTCGATATAATCAACTTATATTTGTTGAATTTTACAATCGGATTGCGATATAACGAGCTCCTCTTTAACACATTTTACGATTGTAACCCGATATACAAACTGTCATTTAACAATCTTAACTACAACCAATGGTGCTTGGGTATTATGCATAACCACCGGTAAAAGTGATAAATTTATCAGACTTACACACAGTACCAGAGCACTTGAGTGGCTTACAGCACATTCTCAAATCACTTAAGTGGTGCGCGGTACATTTCTCGCATCAGTTTAATGATCCGGGGTATATTTACAGCTCACTTGATTGATCTGCAGCAGAGTACCAGAGCACTTGAGTAGCCTACGGCATTTACAAATCACTCAAGTGACCCACGGTATACTTACAGATCACTTGAGTACTCTCGGCACAGTTCCAGAGCACTGCAGTGGCTTACAGCAGTCTCAAACGATTTAAGTGGCCCGTGGCACATTTCTCATATCACTTAAGTGATCCGCGGAATATTTACAGATCACTTGAGTAATCTGCGGCACAATTCCAGAGCACTCAAGTGGCTTACAACACATTCTCTCATCACTTAAGTGACCCGCGGCACAGTACCAGAGCAATCGAGTAGCCTGCCGCATATCCAAATCACTTAAGTGACCCACGGCATAATTTACAGATCAGTTGTGTGAAGTTGTGACTCACTCACTTCAGTGACCCGTGTTATAATTCCAGAGCATTCAAGCAGCCCGTGCAGATCACCTAAGTAACCTGCGGTGGTGTTCCAGATCACTTAAGTGGCAACGCTATCGAACCAATTAAGTGGCCCGCACTCTCTCAGAGGTTGAGCACCCTTGTTTTAAGTCTTGCAGATTTTAATCTCGTGCCCCACCAAGTCTGCGACCTTCCATTCAAAGAATCCAGTCTCGCTGCATACCAACGAAGTGGCCTAGAAGTTCCCCCCCCCCTTCAACCCCCTGCAAGTATATATGAATTATGTATCTCTAAATATGGCCTCTGAAATTGCAAAACATACTCCATACGTGTACGAACTAGGCCGCGAAAAAATGGTCGGAGATAACATCTGGAAATAGCGATGAAACATTTTTTAAGCATGAAGTTATGCTTTCAACAAAGTGGGCAATATCGCCCCCCGGGAGTGGGTGAAATAGTCCAGGGGGAAGGGCGAAGGAGCTACGGGTATACAGGAGATGATTCCATAATTCCCCCTTGCCGCATTTCACTGGCGAAACGTGATCCTAGAGCAGGCATCTTCAACGCATTGCTCGCGAGCACCACGGTGCTCCCTGAAGCACTTGGAGTGCTCGATGCTCGTGTCCGATTTCGTGCTTGCGAGCACTTGGTCAACGTCCCAAGTCAACACCTTGCACAGATTGCATTGAAGGATTGAAATAATCCTGTGATTTCATGCATTCGTATGTCAAAGTTGCCGTAAGGGTGCTCTTTTTTTGATGGTGGGTGTCTTTTCAAAAGCCCAGTGAAAAAATTGTTGCCCGGTCTCTCCTGATACCAATAAAAAAAATTCCACATTTCTAAGTACAATATTCATTGAGATATTCGAATTCGAAAAACGGAGGAAAGTTGGGAGAAAATAGCTTTAAATACGGGTAAAACGATTTACCCGTATTTATCGCGAACTACTTTTTCTAATTGGCACTGTGCGTCTAGGATTCAACTTTTCTCTAGTAAAATATGGCCTAGAGACTTCTCTTATTACTACCCTGTGTAGGTTTATATGGGCTGGATTGAGTTCGGAGCGATGAGAAAAAAAAGTTGAAAGGGAGGGTGAAATGGAACAAAAAGTTTGGGAAACTGATCGTGCATGCGTAATTTGTGGCCCGGGAGCCAAATGTGCTATTGAAACTGTGTGGCCTACGAAGCCAAACCGAATGTAAGACCTTAATACATATTTTTCAATTAAAAGCATGAATATATCTCAACTTCTGAAAGATCGACAATTCAGGATTCACTGTTTGTCAAAATCTATTGTTAGTGGCAGTATTTCCATGGAAAAATGGTTATCTTAACCAGGGTCATCTCAACGGGGCCTTCTGACCACCTGAAAATGTTTGGAACCCCTTTCTAATTTATTACTTCTATAAATATTGGCTTTTCGTCGCGAAAAAAGGGCGAATGAAACTGGTAATATGAAAATTAAAAGAAATTTTGAAGAAAGGAACAAAAATTTAATCAAAAATCTAGTACGAAAAAATTCTTCAATGATTAGGGACCTCCTGTTTGATTCGAGCCCTGGGCCCCGTGGCTCGTTTTCTACCCATTAAGAAGCCACGAATCATCATTATTTGCAATTTTTATTAAGATATTTATTCCATTGGAAAGTTTGGTCCGCTAAATCTCATTGTGGCCCACGAACAGTAAAACAAGATATCTAAGTGGCCCTCGAATACTTCGCTCATCCCACAAATCAAATTCAATTTTTTCTGCAGCAATATGTCTTTTCTTCAACTAAACCCATCAATTTCATATCGATTACGTTAAAGATCACGTAAGCATTTTTGAGAAAATTTACATTATTATTCTCCAAATCGAAAAAGAATGTTACATGACTGTTCATGATCACGTAAGTTGTTTGGAAATCGCCATAATTTTTTTTTGAAGTTATTATGGATTCCAGGAAACGGTCAACTACTCAAAATGCAATCTCACGTTACAGTAATTTTTTTCTTTGATTTTCTACAGAAATATCAAATATACAAAATAAATAAAAGTAAATCGATTCTGTAGAACACATATCGTTAAAAAACGTTATTTTTTTTCGTTTATCTTTGAAAACGATCCATTTTATTGAAGTTGAAGCAATTTTAATTTTTTTTTATATATATTTATTCCCCTGCCATATTATTCAATGCTTAAAAAATAAAACGCTTTTGTGAAAAAGTTACTTTGATGGTAAATTTCAGGAACAGAAGACATGGAATCTTATTGTGAGTATGCTTAGAATACCGAAAGTGGCGCGATGCCTTGGTGATAAGGATGACATTTTCGGTGTTTTATTTTTATTGTTTTTGTTTCATGAATTTCTTCTACCTGTAACGTATCATCATCGCAATTTGACACATGCAATCTCGAGTAGGTAACACAAACGATGCCTCAAACCACACACACGCACAAAAGTATTTGTTCGATATCTCAATAGACATACATTACATCGATAAGTATATAATCAATAATAATAATAGAAGGAAAAGAGTATATGCAACGCTTACGGGCGGATTAATTTACCTTTACTGATAATTGTGCAATAGCTAAATAACTCGAGAGACCTCCAGCAGAGATTTCTTCGCTGGTGATTTCTAAGGATCATTGTAACAGAACAGAACAAAAAAAAAGTGTTGCGAGATATTCATTTCAATACTCTTTTGAATATTATTCCACAGCCTTATTGATATCGAAATAATTGTCAACAGTCTCCATTATCTCAGACGGAATTATTTGGAAATTTCTATAGTTCTACGTATTGCTGTATCTGGGAGGGAAATCTTTCTAGGACACCAAATGTCCATTTTGAATTGCATGGAATAGTTCAATCACGTATACTACGGATATAAACCAGCACACACACAAATCCCGTTTTTTTACGTTTCTTAAATATCTAAGACGTAACTCGAATCGCTTTAAATAGATTTTTTCCCGTAAATTTCTAAGAAACATTACTGAGCTATTGAAACATTGCATCGAACACTATTTTCCCTTCCACGGAAAATTCCATTAACAATCATCTTAATGCAAGTCAAAACTATCTATACATACGTAGTCAATCGCCTCAGTTTCGTCAATCGAGATTTTACGTCATTATAAACACGTCACAAAGATTCGATGTCACTTGTCTCTTCCGAAAATACACGAACTTATACAAACTTGTTTTTTTTCCCGCTAAAAATAGCTCTATCAGAAAATTTTACGACAAAACAAAATTTATTAAATGAAATATTTATACCAAGTAGAGAACAAAATAAAATTTTCAAAACTTAATCGAATGCAATAGGATTCATTTCCAATAAGTTGTCAATTAAATACTTCATAATAGTAAGTTTCAAGTATTAATCAATTCTAAATAATTAAAAAATTTTAAAGAATCCAGCTTCGAGTGTAATAAAAGAAAGATGAACTCTACCGAATTTACAGACAATCCATGGATTTTCTTAGCAAACCACGACGATATCTAAAATTCAAATACAAATACAAATACAACGCCACAACAAGCAAAATGCCCAACGAGGTGGCTGAGAAAAAGATGCCCATAAAAATATGGATGTCATATATTTCAAACATACAGCAACCCAATTAAAAATGCAATTAATAAAAATTATAAACAATATATACACGTGATAAAATATTATACAATGCCCATAAAGAATACTTATGGTTGTCTTATTCTAAGAATGGATAGCTTCTCGATTTACCCCAACATGTTTATCGTATTTCTTTTTAAACGTGTCAATTGTGTTACAATTTACTACCTCCGGGGGTAAGCTATTCCATTTATTAACAACCGTATTAGAGAAAAATTCCCTGCGACACCATAACCTTGCATTGTCCCTCACCAATCGATACTGGTGTCCCCTTGTAAAAGCAGTCGATTGGCGGAGTACTAAAAGTTCATGGTTCCTCCTATCCATCCCATTGAAAATTTTTTGAACACTTCAATCATATCTCCTCGACACCTGCGTTCATCCAATGTAAACATATTCAAAAAATGAAGTCTCTCTTCATAATACAAGCCCCGTGTGCCAATAAGGACACGCGTAGCTCTTTTCTACACCCCTTCAACTAAGTCTATGTCCCTCTGTAGGTATGGTCTCCAAAACCTTACAGCATACTCCAGTCCAGGACGAACTAAGCCTCGAAAAAGCGGAAGAATGACTTTAGGAGAACGCGAAGAGACGTTTTTGAAAATGAGACCAAGCATTCTATTCGCTTTTTTTGACCACCTCCAAATAATACTTTCAAATGGTACTCCCTTTTGTCTTGACGATAATCATTTATATTCGAGAGCTAGATATGTTTTATTATAAATAAATAAACAAGGTAAATAGAAGACAAATATTGGGTCTATCTGTCTCACGGATATTTTCATTTTTAACACAATGAAAAAAATAAAGGCTACTTTACCTAATACGCGTTCACTAGCCTTTTATGTATTACATCATCAATTCTTATATCTTCTTACATACATATTCGAAAAGATTTCTTGGAAGAGATTCCCTTTTCCAAGCAAAAGGCATCATTTTTACGACTTGATACTTCATCCCTAGGAAAGTTTTTCCTTATGTTATATTATCCATTCACAAAACTCTTCGTGACATTCGTCTCTTCAGGAAGTCCTTCTCGCGAATGATGTATTGCCTAAAAACCATTGTGTTGACACATTAATAAATCATTACTTTGTTGAGTTATTTTTTTTTATATAACTGTTTTCTTTTGTAATTCCCATATCAACTATAATAATATCAATTTTAGGGAAATAAAAATTCTGGTATTAGACAATTTTATTTATTTTTAAATAATTTGATAAGATGGATTGAATTGTTTTTTTCAATGACTTAGCGGCTTATAAGGATCAATCATGCTGCTTCTATAACGAGTCGTAAAATATTAGCATATTAATACAAATATAAGCACAATGGCCACAACAGTCAAATTGCTCTGAAGGTGGCTGAAAAAAATTCCCATAAAAATATGGATGCCAAATATAACTGAGATACAGCAACCCAATAAAAAGCATATATCGCGGAAAAAAACTAATCATTAATAATATTTAATACATTGCCCATAAAAAAGATTATGGCTGTCTTATATTATCTAAGCATGGAAAGCTTCTCGATTTATCCCAATATTTTTATTATCATACGTCTTTCTAAACGTGTCAATTGTGTTAGAATTCACGACTCCTCCCTGAGACATCACAACCTGGAGTTGTTCCTTATTAAACGATACTGATGTCTCCTTGTCGAAGCAGTAGATTCACGGTGTATTAATAACTCATGTGTTAGTTATCTTTCAATGAGATAGATATCTTATTGAAAATTTTAAAAATCTCGATCACATCCCACCGACAACTGAGTTCGTTCAATGTAAACATATTCAAAAAATCAAGTATCGTTTTGCTGACTTTTGCTGACAGGGGGAGGGGTCAAAAATGGCCAAAAATTTGATGACGGAATACTTGAACGCCCCATTAGTTGTATGTATGACAAGGCTTTTCACTTACACAAAAGACATTTACCGGGCCACGGGCTTCCAAAGGTTGAGAACCACTGGTATATACAATATAGATTTACGAAACTGTGCTCCGCGGTACTCCTCAAACAGAGATAATTTGACCAAGTTGAATTTCATCGTCTTTGACGGTAATATAAAATATATTTAGTTCGCAAAATTCAATTGTTTGCAATAAATTGGCACCGGTGCGCGCGAACATAGTAAAATTTAGATATTTTTCCCCCTTAGAAAGTGGAAAAAATTAATAAATTTAATTATCAATATCTTGATAAATTGCTCTTTATCGAAGAAAGTTACGAAGTAAATTTCTTCCGGTATAAATACAGTCAAACTTGGTTAATTCGAAATCCAAAGTCACAGGAAAAAAGTTCGAATTATCCAATAAATCTATCCTAAATCTGTAAAAAAAAATAACTACTACTAAACCACAGATACACCTCGTTCATAATCCTCTGCGGAACTTCTTACATGTTGGAATGCGCATGTACGTGTAGTGAACCTACCATGAAGCTTGTTTCTGTGTAATGCTTGTTATGAGTAGCGCTGACATCAGTTTTTTAACTATGTATGAGTGAAGTATGATGATTGAATAATTGTACCGTTGTAGGCCTGTTGCTCTCTGTAGCGAGACTTTTCAAATGGGAGATCGGCTCGCATTTGCATATCGAAGTTGGGAACCACAGAAAACCAACTTCAGCCGACCACCACTGTGGTGACTGTGAGATTCGAACCCGGGTCCCCGCGATGCGAGTCCGTCACTATGACCACTCGACAATCACAGCGTCTTCTGTAAAATGACTACAAACTGCAACGTAATCATCAACACACGCATATGATAATAATTATCAATTATTAAAATTTTATCTTCAGTTGTGAAACTGTTTCCCAAATTTTAAATAATTTCTAACTATAATAATTGATCTTAGCTGCTACATTATTCCACTGTTCTGGAATCAGCATCACTGCAGGATTTCCTGACCATGTTCAAAACCTGATATACGGAAACAGCTCATGATCATCAGTTACGAAACTGTTTCCCAAATTTTACTTATCTCACTTAGGCTATCAAGGAAATATAATTTCATTAACGTATTACAATCTGAACTTTCCGATACTTTCCATATGTTTAATGAAAACAAAAAGATTCAGATTAAGTGGTACACATTCTCGATGAACTCTATGCCGTAGTTTCCCGAACTTTTTATTCCATCGTCTCTTTGTTCAGGAATTTTTTTTCTCATTGCCCCCCCCAATTCAAGCGTGCCCATGGGATCCTATGTTATACTCGTAGCCTTTGTCGTCGTCCCCTCCCGGACGATTCCATCGCCCACCAGGGAGCGATATTGCCCACTTTGGGGAAACACTGCTCTAGCTGACCAATATTAAAATGGGCATTAAATTATCAAAGATAAAGTAGAGAAAAACAAAATTTTCAAACTGTTTGTTTTTGAAAATTTGTTGTTTAACAACTTGATCCCGAAAAGTCTGACTTCTTGTAGAATTTTTCCAAGCTAAACTTGCTGGTACAAAAATATAATGACTTTTATTCCCAACTTTGAATCATCCAAAAAATTTGAATTAAACAATAAATCTTAACATTAAATTAGATGGAAAACTCAAGGTGAGTTCGTAAAAGTTCGAATTAACCAAGTTCTACTGTATGATGACAAAGTCTTGTTGAACCTTTTGGGGATTGAGGATAGTATAAAAAAATTTAACATCTTTGCAATTTTCATTCCAATTATTACAACTGAAACTTCAGTTTGTAATTTTCCATGCCAGATAGAAACCTGAAACCTGTATTTCTATATAATTTGGTTTATTGTCTTTGCATTGACACAAGTTCATTGTGTCGTATTTAAAGATAAATATATTATAACTAAGAAACAAAACATTAAAAATAATTTTCATGGGGTAATTTGGAATAAACGGGTACTATGGAATAGGGGTTCAATATGATGAAAACTAATTTGAATTGATCAAAAAGAAGATTTAATGGGTCTATGATAAAATGAAAAATGAAAATTTTATCGTTTTTTTTGTAGTTGATGATGCATGCGGTTGTGTCATAGCCTATTTACAAGAGTCGTAAATGCAATATTTATCTTCAATTCGAATTTTATCGTGGAGTTTTAACCCCCATCAGCCACCCTTCGTAAGAAACACCCTGTGTACACCGCAGCAGCATCTCTTAGGCCGGGATTACACTATAAAAGTTTTATAAAAATTCTTTTATAAAACTGGAAAAATGCAACCGATAAGTTTATCGGTTACATTCGAGCAAATGCGACTGATCAGCTTATTGGTTGCATTTGTTACCAATATTGTTTTTATAAAACTGTTATAGTGTAATCGCGGAATTTATCCTACAGACGTGGGTGAGTAGCGTTCCGAGATCGTACATACTGTTTCTCATAAAATTCCTTATTCCGTGTGTTTAGGCAACACCATCTATAGCAGAAGGCCTCCGCGCGAAGCTCGTGACGTCACTGAAGAAGGTCAACTCACTTATAGCCATTGAATATAGCAGGCCGACACATGGACTATCTTTACTCTTTTTTCTTTATCCAGTGGCTATAGGTGTGACGACCTTCTTCAGTGACCTCGCGAGCTTCGCGGGGAGGCCTTCTGCTATAGATGGTGTTAGTTTAGATAGTTCAAGTGCTAGGCGAACATTCAGCTACGGACACACGGGCGTGAAGCGGGAGAGGGAAAAACTGCAGAAAAATGGACAATAGAGAATTGTACGGGACCGGTCACACACAACACGCGTTCCCCGCACAAAAGGCGCGTTCTCAAAGTCGCACGCACAAAAACGCAACTGGTTCCATTTTTTTTTCGCGTGTTTTTCGTCAGTTCGGTGGACACACCGTTAGTTCGGTCGTCACACCGTTTCTTCGGCTGAGATCCCAGCCTGATTAGTCCTCCACAAGGTCATGTGGAAAATTTGTGAAACACAATAAAATGCTTTATTTTATGCTGCTTCTGTGTCCTTATTGGTTGTCCTCACTTTTAGCCTATCTACCGCCGGTGATTTTCATGCTACAGTTGCCGTTCGAACGCTATTTAGGGTTTTTCACAATGGAGATCACATTCCAATGCAAAAAACTTGGTGTTGCCATTTGATATTTTCGAAATTTTCTCACGGTAACCGTAACTGTTAGAGTGACACTGTTGTTTTCCATATCATTCTTGAGCGCATACATCAAAATACCTTATGCCAAAATTTCATTCAGTTTCTGTGAATGGTATGATAGTTGGGGCCCATATGTCGGGATAGTTTTTTTATAATCACCCTGTATATATAATCCAAGGCAGCGTATTATCGTCAGGATTTAAAAAAATTAGAATAAAAACTTGTGTTTCAATAATCAGTCCATTGATACGCTAATTAATGGTCACACTGTAATAAAATCACTGTAAATAAGGCTATTGTTTATTTACGAAACAATAGCCTGATTTACAGTTCAATCAAAAACCTTCAAATTCAGACTCATCAGTAGAGCTCGGATTATATGCACTAAAAAGTGGCGAAATATGCACTTGAAAATGCCAAGATATGCATTAAAACCCAAAATATGCACTAAAATATCCTGAAAAACGAAAAATTCCGAAACGAAAAATTCCGAAATATGTAACAAAAATGAGAAAATACCCTTTAAAAAGCTGCGCCAGTAACAAAATAATTTCGACGCTATTTCTAAAAAACATTAAACATTTATGACATATCTCTAAATATAGCGTTACAATAAAATGATTGATATTTGGAAAATACTGTATTTCAAGCATCTCTATTAATTCACTAAATCCCACCTCCGGAAAAAAAATGTTATGAAAATATTACGAGAAATATTTACTTGAAACATTATTTAAAAAAAGTAATTGAGCTTAAATAAACTTTTAAAAATATGCACTTATTCTGAAAATTCTTTGATTTTATGCATTTATATGCATTAATGCTGAAAAGGCCAAAATAGGTATATGCACATGTGCATTTGCTTATAATCCGGGCGACGGTATGAAAAAATCATTTTTTTAAATAAAAAAAATTGGTTTTTTAAAATTAAAATTAACTGATTGCTTATTAATTTCAACAAATTAAATAAATAAATTAAAACAAACTAATTATAAATGGCCATAATTATCAGAAAAAACACGCCAACGCGTCGATGACCCCGAATCATAGGAATAGATATAGGGATATATAAGGATCGATATATAGAGGCCGGTGAAAGCTCGAATTTCGGACATTGACCGGGTCAACTGGGCTGGCCCCTTCGTGAAGGGGCAGCGTCTGCCTGCCGTAATAATATCTTAATGATCATAAGGCGCTTATGACAGACAACCAATAAGGAGCTGGCACTGTGACGTCACAAAACTTGCGTTCGCGTCCGAAATACGCTCTCGTGTGACCAGGGGGTAAAAGCTGCTCGAAAACAGGTTTCCGTCCAGCCGGAAAACTCTCCCCTGTGTCCGCAGAGCTCCGCGACGAACTTTTCTCCTAAAAAGTTTGGGAGAATTCCCCCCTCCCGTTATATGTTATGCCAATGCAATGTTTTACGTATCTCTAATTTTTATTTTTTACAAATTTTCAAACATTAAGAAAAAAAGTGCATTATTAACATCATTTTATCATGTGCATTGCGCATGATAAAATAGCGTAACAGAAATTCAATTCAATAAAAGTTTATTCAAAATAAAGCAAAGTTTCTCAGTTCACATAAAATGAGACAAAAGATTCAGATATCATTTTAACTTCATCTTATTTAAAATTAAACTTAAAACTCAAATTTAAAAAAAAATCAAGATATTTTTGTGAAATTTATGAATAATCTTGGAATCGAATCAATTTTTTTTATTCACATTGATGTCATGCTATTTTATCATGCGCGCAATGTGTTAATATTGCATTTTTTTTATGTTTGAAAAATTTGTAAAAAAATAAGTTATTAGAGTAAAATCTTGTATTATAAGTAAAATCTTGTTTTGACATAGCATAGCACATACAATCCAAAATATGTTTATCAAATTTGAAATAAAGAAATCCTTAAATAATATTTTTAAAGAGATACGTCCAACTACAGCATAGTTTTTGAGGTTTTTACAGTTATACGAGACCCCTTAAGACTGCCTATAAATTATTTTTTTTGTTGTTTATAATATTATAGAAAATCAATTCCATTATAATACTTAATTGATTGGTTGCGATCAGATCTTCATCTTATGAAAGCCCAACAAGTGTTAGCAGCAGCATCATTATCAACAATAGGTTTACGAACTAAGGTCAAAACACATAAAACGAGTATTTTGGTATTATACGAAACTTAATACACGTATTAGGATATAAAGATTCTTTATTATTATATTATATTCTTTTTATGTTTTCCGCTATCCGTTTATTCATTTAGAATCAACGTTCCACAAGGCTTCATCTGAAATCCCCCCTTAATATACTCTCTCTCTCTCTCTCTCTGTGATTTTATTTTGTTTGTTATTTTTCTCTACTATGGCATTCTATCAAGTGATTGTCTCAAAAAACACATCCATACATGCTGTTGGTGGAATTTCCCGGCTTAACCGAGTGCCAGTAGTGGACAGTAAGCTGTTAAGAGTCGACCGCAAGTACCCCAAGGTCATTTTTTCCTAGCGTTAACTCGCGTGTATAGCCAAGAGTTGTTTTCTTTATTTATTTATTTATTTTTTTTATCATTTTTATAATCCACTTTTTCTTTCTCATTTGTTTGTTATTATTCTTTTCTATCCTCTGTTCATTTTCTTTGTCTATTTTTTCTTACCTGTGAAGGAAACTATACAGGTCTAAAACAAAAATGTTTTTTTTTAGGACTTTTAGCAGACGCGGTCCGATTGTGCTCGTTTGGGAATTACCCACTGACGAGAAATACCCAAGTCCGTTTTTTTTTTTTTTTTGGTAATTGCTGATTGCAAGAGATATTCACGTCCATTTTTTTTCCCACAAAAATCTAGTTTCCTTTATTATTATTAATTTTTTTTTATAATTTCATTTTTTACCCAACAGGAAGTCCTCAGAATCTATGTTTATATACCTGTTATGTGTGTGTGTGTTTTTTTGTCAGTGGTTTCGCACGTGAGAAAACTATGATGCAATGCGGAAGCTTATAATATTTAGAAGTGTAAGCGTTTCTGGATCTGTTATATGTACACAGAGTGGTTAGAATCGAACGTATGATGATGATAATAATGATCGGCTGCATTGACAAAAACTAACCATTTTTCGATAAGAATATGATTTTTCCAGGTGTAATTGATTTGGGGAGTTGATATGACGCCACTTCCGGTATTTACCAATTTCGGTAATAAAATTAATCAGAATTAACCCTTTATCGTTGTTGGTAACGCTTTATTCGTTCTCCAGACGGAAGATTCGTTTTTGTTCCTTCTATAAGCATAGAATAACATTTAAAATTTCAATGTTGACATCTCGGGTCAATTTTAAATGTTTAATGTTTGTTTCGACAAGGTACATTTATTGTGATCGCCATGTATAATCGATAATTTTAGAAGGCATCAATTTATTATTTATTTATTTTTCATTTCTAAATCTTGATCACTGAAAGAAGACAATAAAATGGAAATTTTTTATAACTCTTATTCACGTTCTTTCGCAAGTTTGCGCGCATTTATTATGTCAATAAATTTGTGATTTTTTTACATTGCGATGCTATTATCACCATCCTTTCAATTATTCCCCAGTTTTCATAAACCGTTGATAACTTTTTTTCTAAAATGTGGAGGTTTTTCCTTCTCCAATCAATTTTTTTATATTTATTCTCAAGTTTCACCAGTTTTCGGAAATTCGCCTAGTGTGAAATGCCTTCTACCTTGACCTTTTAACATATTCTAAACACGTAAGCGGAAATTACGCAGTGAGAATTATAATAATAATAATAATAACAACAATAATTATAAAAGTCTAATTTCACTTTCATTGACTTACTCAGGTATTAACATTTATGAAAAATTCATCCAAATTTATCGAGATCCCATTGAGCCTGATGATTTTTTAACCTAAATTTCTCAAGCTAGCGAAATATATATCGACTTAAATTTAAAGAAGGTGGCAGGAGGTTTAGTTTAATTTATAGGAACAAAATATAATGTTGTTTTAATGCTCTATTTCCATTTGGGAATCGACATCTCAGTGAAGGCCGATTAGAGGCCGTATTGGAGAAACGGAAGCAAGAGACGAGTCATCACTTAATAAGCAAGTTCCATGTCACCGACAGTCATTTATAACATCAGCAACTGGTTCCAGGAGAATATGAGGAAGCCATTGTCAAGGCCAACAGTAGAGGTCATTATGCAGAGTTGAAAATCACTGAAATGACTTCTAATTCATTTTTACGGATATATCACATCAAAAAAAAATCCCTTCAATATACAAATACGCGAAAAAAACATTCCCACCTGGGTATAAAATCACTCATTTGCTAGTCTAGTGAAAAATGTATTCATTATACATCTAGTCAGGCAGAGCTAAACAAGTAACCTATCTAAATAAATGTGTGTCCCTTGAGGACAATAAAAAACGAATCTGCATAGAGAATCTTTTCTATTTTTTGCACACTCGATGACGTCACTTGGGATTTTGTGTATATTTTCCGAAATGACATCTCTAAGGAATAAATACGGTGCGAATTCGCTTCAGAGTAAGTATAATTGTTATTTCGCTGGTTTATTGCAATAACGTTCATAATGAAAGATACGTCTGCTTAACCTAGGGGCAATGACCTCGTCCATTTTTGTACACATTCATAGAAAAAAATTTCATTTTGTGAGGAAATTTTCTTCCAGTCTATTTTTAGCAGCATACCACAGAGCTTAAAAAATTTCATTTAAATAATGAAGGAAAAAACCGAATGTTTTCATACCCATTAAAGATTTGTTTTTGACCACAAATTGTCAGTCGGACTCCACCAACAGCATACATTAGGAAAACAATTGAAGTGAATATGTCATCACTGACACACAAAAACTAATGGATAGAGGAAAAACAAGACCTAAAAAAAAATATGCATAACATTGTTTGTAATTAACTTTATGGAAATTTTTTCCATCAAGAAAGTACGAGTTATGTTACAGAATTTCAATCTAGCCAACAAGAAGAAAATGAAATATATAATTTATGCTGCTGCAAACCACAAAGGCGACTGGATCGTTGACACAAGAAGAATAATTTAAAAAAAGATAAAAGAAAGACCAAATTAAGTATTCACACGTATGAAATGACGACATAATATCAAATTCTTTTAAACCTTGAAAATTGGGACTTCGTTCTTGTTTTCGGGACACTTCGTAGTGTCAAGCCCCGGGGTTCTATTGCAAAGCGTTTTTTTAATATCGAGATTAATAGGCATGGAGGCAATTTAATGAAGTCGATTGACAGGTAAATAATAGTGATGATAATAATAATAATGTGAAAGTAATAAAATCTGTTAGATGCGAATTTGGGCCGGACGCAACGTACGTAAGAATGAATAAAAACAGAAGGTTGGCAAATGAGAGGCATAGAGAGCCTCGCCGTCCGCTTTTTATTTTTTATTCATTAATCTTGTCGTCATTCAGATTTCGTGGAACTCGTCAAATGAATCACACTGCAATCCTCTTTTGTCGGTTGTTCTGCTCAGATGAACACTTAGATGACACAAGAAAGAAAAAAACTCACAACAAACACGCACGTCACCTACTAATGTCACTAGAATACCAATAACCTAATCCCTATAATGGACATTCGACGACTAGTTTCAACTTTTAGCCACAACAAAGAACGAAAACTACTTCATCATTCTTATATGATCACATATGCTTAAACCTTTTACCAGCCGAATTCCGATTTGGATTGATTTTCTTAATTTTTTTTCCCATTCCCCTTCTGATGCTTTAGAAGAGAGTTTAGAGATATCAACCAAAAATTCTTTCTCAATACAGAAAAGCTTTATGTTTTCTGGATTTGGTCATGCCCATAGAAACAACATTAAATTAAAAAATATATATATTCTTCCTTCAAAATAGGTGATTTAAAAAAAAATTAAATTTGTAGCACAAGTGCAGAAATTAGTAAAAGTTTTGTTTTGTGAATTAAGTTTGGAATGTCACATATCCATGAGAAAAAAATTAATCTCTTTCATGAATGAAAACTATTTCTTTCAAATTAATAAAACCGATGTTTTCAATGGGGAACATTGGCCGTTAAAAGGTTAACCTTCTAACTTAGAGTCTTATGAGAGTCTCTGAGGATCTAGTTGAACATATTTCGGTGGGGGAAGAGTTTTCTTCCAGTGATCATCGTATCGTCAGATTTCACTGTAACTTTTTCTCGGGTAAGGTTGATAACAAAAGAATGGTTCCTTGTTTTCGGAGAACTAACTTTGATGTTTTGAGAAGAAGTTTAGCGGAAGTTTTCAAAGACCGGTTGGAATCAGTAAGGGTTGTTAAGTCAATGGGAGGAATTTAGTACGAAACTGTCCTATGTTTTGCACGACGTCATACCCTTTGTTCGAAAAAAGCGTGTTTGTACATCGCACCCTCTATGGTTCACGGATAGCGTGCAGAACCTTAATCTTGAAAAGAAAAGAGCATTCAGAGAGTATAAAAGTGGACGAGGTAACCTATCATTGTTTACTGATAAAAGAAGACTGTTGAAGAAAGCGATAAGGGATAGTAAAAAGGAAGTTGAATCAAGGTTGGCAGATAACATTGGCTCTGACCCAAAATCATTTTTTCGATACGTCAATAATGAATGTAAGGGGACAGTTGGACCCCTCTCGATAGGAGGCTCTAGGGTAGAGAGCAATGTAGGCATGTGTAGTGCTTTCAATGACTTTTTCGCGTCAGTTTTTAATGGAGATAATGATATTCGATATACGGGTGTTGCATGGGGTAATAAAACCCTCAACAATATTCAAGTAGAAGACGATGAGTTCCTAAATCTTATAAGAAATGAATGTGCAAGCAAAGCACCAGGACCAGATGATATCTATCCCAGGGTCCTCAGGGAATGTGCCAATGAATTGTTGGGGCCAGTCGCACAGATATACAGGAGTAGGGTTGCTGAGGGTATCGTCCCAAGAGATTGGAAACTTGCTAATGTTGTTCAGATATTTAAGAAGGGTAGTAGAGAAGCTGTGTCCAATTATCGTCCAGTGAGTTTGACGAGCTCCCTCTCGAAAATTTTGGAAATTATTATCAAAAGGCAGTTTGTGAAGTGGATAGGCGAAAATAATGTATTGTCGGATAGTCATCATGGGTTCAGGAAGGGAAAGTCATGTGTAACTAACCTCCTTTGCTTCTATGATCACGTGACTAAGGCTTTGGGTTAGAGCGAAAATGTCGACGTTGTTTACCTTGATTTCCAGAAGGCATTCGATCGGGTCCAACATGGCAAACTCTTGAAGCGTTTACACGAGATTGGAATTGGGGGCAACTTGCTGAATTGGATAGAATCGTAGTTAAGAGATAGGTCGCAACGAGTTATGGTGAACGGGGAATTCTCTGGTTGGACAGACGTCACAAGTAGAGTTCCTCAGGGAAGTGTCCTTGGCCCCATACTTTTTTCACTTTTTATCGATAAACTCGATCAGGGTATCGATGGGATTACTAGCAAATTCGCAGATGATGTGAAGCTAATGGGGGTAATCGGGAATGAAAGAGATAGGGAGTTGCCCCAGACCAACTTAAACAGAATTGCATCATGGGCAAATGAATGGAGCATGACGTTTAGCGTTGATAAGTGCATGGTCGCTCATTTTGGTTCGAACAACCCATGGTTCTCTTACGAGTTGAATGGTGTCACTATCCCGGATGCAACTAGGATCACCGATTTGGGAATTCTATTGACGAGCGGCTTAGGTTTTCTGAATATTGTTCAGCGGTGGTCAAAAAAGAGAATAGAATGCTTGGTCTCATTTTCAAGAAGGTCTCTTCGCGTTCTCCTAAAGTCATTCTTCCGCTTTTTCGAGGCTTAGTTCGTCCTGGACTGGAGTATGCTGTAAGGTTTTGGAGACCATACCTACAGAGGGACATAGACTTAGTTGAAGGGGTGTAGAGAAGAGCTACGCGTGTCCTTATTGGCACACGGGGCTTGAATTATGAAAAGAGACTTCATTTTTTGAATATGTTTACATTGGATGAACGCAGGTGTCGAGGAGATATGATTGAAGTGTTCAAAAAATTTTCAATGGGATGGATAGGAGGAACCATGAACTTTTAGTACTCCGCCAACCGACTGCTTTTACAAGGGGACACCAGTATCGATTGGTGAGGGACAATGCAAGGTTATGGTGCCGCAGGGGGAATTTTTCTCTAATACGGTTGTTAATAAATGGAATAGCTTACCCCCGGAGGTAGTAAATTGTAACACAATTAACACGTTTAAAAAGAAATACGATAAACATGTTGGGGTAAATCGAGAAGCTATCCATTCTTAGAATAAGACAACCATAAGTATTCTTTATGGGCGTTGTATAATATTTTATCATGTGTATATATTGTTTATAATTTATGTTAATTGCATTTTTAATTGGGTTGCTGTATTTTTGAAATATATGACATCCATATTTTTATGGGCATCTTTTTATCAGCCACCTCGTTGGGCATTTTGTCTGTTGTGGCGTTGTATTTGTATTTGTATTTATGGGTTCTCAAAAGAAAATTCTCGAACATAAGCACATATTTTGTCTGTAACTCTAAATGATTTAAGTGAATTCTATGGAGGAAAATCCTAGAATCTAAATGACATTTATTGAGTAATTAAGAGAATTATTTGTTTTCATTTGATCGACGTGGACACAACGTCATGTAAACATTTGTAAGTGGATGAACACTTGAAAAACGTTTAGTGGAATATTTATCCAATGGAAAAAATGAAAATTATTTGAAGACGAAAAAGAGTGACAGCGAAAAGCGTGGTTCTTGGCCGCGATCTTGTTGATTGTTGGCAAGAGTTTCATTCGGGAGTAATCCACCCGACACGTGAATGAAATGATGGTGAAGAATCCATTCCATTGAACAAGAAAAAAAAAAGAATATTTTTTTCGTCGTTCCTCTGCTTTAATTAGATGAAGATTATATGAATCATAACCGCTGAATCCTTTAAATAGTTCTCGAAATAATCTTTCACAACTGCCTCATTTATTACCGGTAGACATTTTTCGAATAATTTCGTTTCGCGCGGGAATATACAGAAGTCAAATTCCAGTTGTGTATGCAAAAGACGGCCACGTTTCGTGACGAATACCAGATTCTTATTTTTTTTTTTTTTTCATAAGTAATATTTTGACTCACCTCAGGGTTTTGTGAGTCATATCATAACGCATACCATACCTGTTACTGATTCTTGGGAATTTGTCTCGGCCATTGACAATAACCTAGATGATTTCTTTACTGAATCATGAAATTCTCAGTCAAAACATTAGAATCTATCGATCCATTTTTTTAGTTGTTACATGGAAACCAGGTAGTTTCTCTCTTAGCTACGTAACGCAAGTGTAATCTGCAAACATTAACAAAACAATAACAACGTATTGAAATACATTAATTCGACACGAGAACAATCGAGTTAAATTTGTATTCCCCACGTGCTCTGCGTCTGATACGAGATGGAAAAAAAGAACACACGGTATAAATTAGATAAAGACAACGAAAGACGTCGAGTCGTTTGTTGAGGTCGGGTAGTTGCGGTTAAAAACTAATTGTTAACATGAGAATACGGAGATTATCTTATACCACTTCTTTCTTATACACGTACTTTCCACGGGTCCTTACTTGGGGAGTTCCTCCGGTTTGTATAATCATCGGTTTTTTCTCAGACAAAACCTTCCGGGCAGAGTTATAAGATGCTTCTTTCTGGACATCGTGGCGACTATTGGTATTTTTTCATCAAGACAGTCGACATAACATAATTGAAGGCCATCAAAAAATCAAGATGAAGGTCATTGTTTTTTTTTATCCCCTTCTTTCATTATATTTATTGTAGTAAGTTATATATATATATATATATATATACTGTGTAATACCGAATATATTTTTTAAAATGATGATAAAATCTCTAATTCTTATTAATGTCAGTGAAATTTCTTATGGGGATGGTTTTTCTTTGAATGCGGTGAGGAGAAAAATTTATACATATTTTTGTTGAAATTGTCGTTTCTACGAAATTATTTTTTCAAGTTTCAGTTCCAAAATCTCAAGAGGAATACGCCATTCTTTGAACGAACATTTGTTATGGAACATCTCGGAAAGAACAAACAAATAATACTTTTAGCGCGCGTGAGTGTGTGTGAGAACTAATACACATATTCTTTTTTTTATCTTTTTACGCATGTGTAGATGGAACCGCCAAAAAATGAAACACGCTTAAATCAATACATAGAAAGCATCTAGAACAGTTCTTTTTCCCGCCATAACGGTAAGATATAGGTCTAAAAGAGAGAGTGACAGGTAAAGGGAGAGAGGGTCGACGTTATCCCGTGAAAAATCGTTCCTTTTCTACGATACCTGCGTTCTCGAAAATTCTACGAAGTTCCGTGCCTCGAGAGAATATTACGTTTAAAACATTTCCATTTCTCTCGAGTAGAATGTTAACCTTCCCTCCTTTCGTTTTACGAGTTTTTTCTTCCCCTTATTTTTCCTTCTACATAAGAGTTTTCAAACTTCTGTAGAAATTCATTCGAAATTCTCACCAAGAATCTCAATTTCAAGGCAAAAATTTTTTTCTAAGTGTATAAGGTATTTGAGAGATAAAGGGAAACTGAAACCAATCAATGAAATGATAGCCAATACTCGCCAACAGTATATAAGGCGATTTGATAGCAATTCATTATTTATAGTTTTTTTTAAAGGAAAATATTGCCTATAATGCTGAATAAATGAAATAAAACATAATCAGAGCAAATATTTAAAACCCGACGGGTCTTAAATTTATTTCACTCTCGTTCTTATGTCTAATAATGGCATTCTGGGGTGCCGAATTAGCTGTGATTCTTTGCCTTAAACATTGCTTTTATAATTTCAATTTTTTATGTTAAAATATATGATATTTTCTCAAAGTTTAGTTATTAATTGCAGGCTTTAAAACATTATTTTTAGAATCAACTTTGAAAGACACTTTTTTTTGTTAATTGGGAATTGAAAGCAAAAAACTGCGTGTCAGACTAGATATTGCGAAAGGAAAATGAAATGAATGGGTAAAAACATCGAAGAAAAATAAGTACCATGCACAATTTCAGAAATATCGAATATGGAATTTTATTTGAATAAGTTTTTTTTTTAATCTTGAGACACCTTAAGTAGTCGTTATACATGACAATATGGAACGTTGCGGTCAAGGTCCAAATTCTAGCGTCTTCGTAAAGGGCCGGCCATTTCGCACGTTTCCCCAGACTTCAGACTGGGACTCAGACTTTCGCCACTCTGCGAAATTACCGACCAGTGCTGACTATTTCACAATAAAAATTAATTTTACACCGTTAGATTTGAATGTTCTCGATCAAACTATTGCTATTACAAAGATTTCTCGGAAGTAGGAAATAATGAAGATGCTTCGGGCTGTTATAAAGGAGAGGAAAAAAAACCTCATTAGCATATAGTTTTTTCCTCGTTTGATCAGGTGACCATCCAATAGAATGTCTTTTTGAATCTGAATGGTTCCCGTAAAGTAGACCAAAGGAAGGATTAAGACGAATGATTCATGTCAAAAGAAACAAAAATGATGTCTATTGTATTTTTAAAAAAAAAGTTTTATGGTATTGAAATGTGTTTTATATGCGGTGTTGATACGGAAAAATTTGACTCATGTCAAATGTTGGATTTTCACGCGTTGAGTCGTGATTGTGCCAAGTTTTTTTGCTGTTTCTTTTTAAAGACACTGTTTGTTTATACGTACCGTAATCCAGGGCAACTTTGCACCTACGGGGCTTACTTTGCACCAATCCTGAAAAACATTCAACGTCACCTAGTGCTATTCTAATGAAATTTCCAAACAGTTTTGATTTTAAGGAAACAGATATTTTCTGGATATTATGCTGAGGTGTACTGAGAAAGAAAAATCAAGTAAAAAAAAACAGAAACGAATATGTGTGTAATTTTTCTTTTGTGTGTATGTGATAATTATATTTCATGATTATAACTTGATTAATGTCAAATATATGAAAAAATTGTCTGTTGCCAAGTGTATACAAATCATGGAAACCTGGACGGATCGTGTGATCCCTTGGGTGTAATATTTAGAATGTAATACGTGTTTTGTATCTGTGTTAATTGTGATGTGTTTATGTTAAATACATTTCCATTAGAATTTTTTGTATCCGCTGGGACTCGAAACCAGACCCTATCGCTCACCGGGAAAGCATACTACTATCTACACCACTGAAGATACGACCCTCTGTATGCCTTCTTTATTTCACGCACTGTGGTGCGAGGCGCTGAAGTAGAGGCATTAATAGCCTCTCTTAATTTGATTTTGCCCGACAAGAGAAGAATACAAATACAAACACAATAGACACAACAAACAAATTGGCCAACGGAGTGGATGAAAACAGATTACCATAAAAAATATGGATATCAAATATAACCAAAATACAGCAACCCAATACAAAAGCATAAAAAATGACATCATCGGTTAACTCATGTATAGTGTTTGAGTTACTGATGTATTCGTCATTTTGGATATCGTTTGTTAAACATATCTGTGCTGCTTGATAGCATTTTGAATTTTTGCCAAGAAAAGTTGCATTTTGTTGTCAAAATAATATTTGGGGGCGCAGTAGCCCGGTCGATAAGATGCTCGCCTAAAGTACCAAAGGATGTTTAGAGGTGTCGCAAGTTCAATACCCGGTTCGTCCTTGTCAGAAAACTTTCCTGACGCAGGGGCACAACAAAAAACGGCGACTTGACCGCAGCAAAAAATTACTACCGCAGGGAGTTCCCCCATCGAGGGGAAAGCGCACCAACCTCTCGATGAGTATAAAAAAAAACAAGCCTGCCGTTCGGAATCGGCAATAAGTTGTAGGTCCCGGTCTAATTAGCCCTCGTGTGCAGAAAATGACCGTGGTGCGACAAAAATGATCAAATGATCAAAATAAGATTTAATTAGGAAGTAAATGATGTTCATTTGTATGCAGAAACTCTAACTGTCGTTTAAATTATTTTTCATTATCTGATCGATAATAATTTGATGGTTACGTTCTGAGCAAAACTGGGGCTAGTTTGCACCACCTAAAAAGTCGTGTAAAGCAGTGTTTCTCAAACTGGGGCCATATCGCCCCTCTTGTGGTCCTGAGATACTCCAAGGGGGGCAAGGGTAAAAATCAAGTTGAAAGGGAGCCATGACGGGCTGTTAAGGGGGCCGCAAAGCGCTCTGAAAAAATTTAGATTTAGAGAAATGAAGCTTCAAGTGAAAATATGGCAGGAAAAAAAAAGTGAAGTGTGACTACACTTTTAGAATGAAGCAAAACTGCCCATATAGCCAAGGCCATCTTAACACATGCTCCTATCCAGACACAGCCCGGGGCCTTGAATACATAATAGGACCCCCACCCCCGATAGATACGATACTATTTTCTTCGAAAATAAGTATGTAAATATTTGTATACGTGTATTTCCTGCCAGGTAGCCCCCCCCCCCCCAATGCTGTTAAAATGACCCTGCATACAACCAGGACCATCTTCACACAAGGGCCTCATCCAGGCACGACCCTGAACCTGATGTCAGTAGTGGGTCCTACCAGTAGAGATAGAAGGCCTCTGCAGTGTTTGCCATAAACGTCATTCAGACTACCTAGCAAGTTTGCCACATTTTGAAACACAGCATCCTATTTCGTTTCTTCTTATTTTAGCGTAGAATCTTCCTGATTGGCTCACAAATACCGCGTAGTATATGGATGTGGGGCATAGAAATCACCAATTCTGAACCCGATCATTTCTTTTCCTCACAACGATGATACTGGCACGAGCAGGGAATTTTTTTTCCCTGAATATTCTGAGGGAAAATGGACTGCTTACTGACGTCACAAGCAGACTGCGGAGGCCTTCTATCTCTAGGAAGTGCTGGTCCTACATGATAATGTACAATGATTTGCGAGAGTAAGGAAATACGTAAGCTGTTACTTCCAGCTAAAGTAAAAGGACTCCGGGGCATCTTTTTTCTCGAGGGCCATGGTGTTGAGACGCCACTGCATAGAAGCCTCCTCCCTACAAAAACCTCACTGAATCGGGGATGGGGGTCAATCTTACTCACAAAATTTTTTTCAATATCAAAATTCGCTCAAAATATCAATTATATAAGTAAAATGGAACTAGTTCCTTGATTGAGGGAGAGCAGATAAAACAAAGGGGGCCGCGACGAAAATAAGGTTTAAAAGGGGCCTTGGGCGAAAAAGGTTAAGAAATGCTGGTGTAAAGCAACCCCAAAATATTTTTTTACTAATGGAAATTCAGAATCCATGATTTGAAAATAAGAAGAATGATTGACAGAGATAATAGCAACATCCATGAAAATTCAGAATAAGTGAAAGCATGGGCGGAGATACGGAGGGGAGCAATGTCCCCCCCCCCCCACCCCCAGCGCAAAAGTTGGAGCCGATTGATGTAATGTATATGCGTATATATGAATTGACCATCACCATGCTGCCCGCCCCCTTCTCCATACTTTAAAGTCTATCTCTGCCTATGAGTGAAAGTAGAAAGTAATAAGAGTACACAGCAGCCATGAAAATTCAGAATAAGTGGAGTAAATAATTACAGGCAGCACACCTATGGCAATTCAGAATAAATGAAAGAAATAATTCCCGCATCCAGAAAAATTCAGAATAAGTGAAAAAAATAATTCCAGAATTGATGAAAATTTAAAATTTCAAAAATGATGGAAGTTTAGTTCCAGAACTGATGGAAATTTTCAGAATTTATGCGAATAGAATAAGAATTCAGAATTAAGAAATAGAATCATTTCATTCTAGATGAAAATGCAGATTTTTCCAGAATTGTAAAAATTCATAATTCCAGAATGAATGAAAATTCATAATTCCAGAATGGATGAAAATTCAGAATTCCAGAATGGATGAAAATTCAGAATTCCAGAATGGATGAAAATTCAGAATTCCAGAATGGATGAAAATTCAGAATTCCAGAATGGATGAAAATTCAGAATTCCAGAATGGATGAAAATTCAGAATTTATGTAAGAAATTATTATTACTGTAATTGCGGGAAGGCCTTTGGGGCCCCCCGGCCGGTGCGACCGCACCTGTCACACACTCCTAAGGGTGGCCCTGATTTAGCGATCAAGACCCCCTTTAGTACCTGTCAAGTCCCATTCAAACCGATATTACTCACATTCATAGTAAAAATGAAAAAAAAAAATGCATTCTCTGCGAAAAACCGGAAGCTACAATTTTTGAGAAGGAATTTTGAAAAAATTCCCAGCACCTCGGACAGGGCCGTCTTAAGAGCATCATGGGGCCCCCGGCAAAGTGATTTCATCGAGGCCCTACCTGGCAAATTCTCGAAAAATTCAACTACCCCTCATTTTTCACCCCCGGGTGGGCCCATGCGTTAAGACGGCACTGACCTCGGATTATCCGGAACCTCGAACTTATTCAGACCACTGTACGTTATTTTTCCTCTGGACCATTTCGGAAATCGGTCGCCAAACTTCAGCAAGATTTCACCGTCGATGGCAAACCTGGATGACGTGTTCATTTCGCGGGAATTTCCGAAACTTCATTTTTGCGCTGAAAGAGGGGGGGAAAAAACGAGAAAGAGAGACACTCTCTCTCGCGCGCGCGCGCGGCTTTCGCGCTCATGACGATGACATGACTTATTATTACGCCGTACACACGATTCGAGCATTTGTGCCGCTCGTGGGCGCTACGATCGTTTCTTTGACAAACGAAGCACTCGGTTTAAAACTTGCGAGCGGGGCTCTGACCCAAACAGAAGGAGCATTGCATCCTTTCGAGTGATGTTTGGTCGGACTGACGACAATATTATCTACCTATATAATCTACCTCTCTCTCTCTCGAACCAAATAAATAAATCACTTCCGAGTGTTCGGTTTGAATTCGTCTGATGGGCTCGTGACCGTATCGTAACTAGTGTCCGGCCAGCATGCATAGACGATGGTCAGTGCTTATCCAACCACGGGTGGTTTGCATCACGTCTATGGTGTTCGTGTCTTTAGTTGCTGTAGCCGAGATGCTGCCGACCATCCGTTTTTCAACTGGAGAGGAACCCATCACCTTTGGACAACGTCGAGAGGACAGTAAGATTCTAGATGCCATCAAGCAACGTATTCTCGCCGATTTGGGGCTGACCAGAGTCCCGGACGTATCACGTGCGGTGATTTCTTCCGAGAAGATGGAGGCTATGCTCGAACTTTACAAGAGAAGTGTCCAAGAAGAGGATGAAGATGATGACGAGGACGATGATAGCTCGACGAACAGGAAAAAGCACAGTGTGGAGAGGATCTATAGCTTCTCGGCTAAAGGTGAGTTTGCTTTCCTGCAAACAAATCCGTAAAATAACGCAATCCCGTGCATGATTATATCTACAATAGAACCTCCCATAATGGACACTCTTCATTAGCGGACAAAACTTTCGGTTGCTTAAATTATCGAGCCTATTATATTTGCCCAATTATATTTGCCCATTATCGAGAGGTTCTACTGTATGTAGATGAGCGAATATTTATTGGGTGGAAAATACCGATAGGTAAGTCATTGTAGATATTGTAGATTGGAATCGAAAATCATTTCACAGGCTAAAATGCTCACATATGCGAGGTATGTACACAGAAAAATACAGTGAAACCTCCCTGAGACACCCTACATATATATATATATATATATATGGAAACAATTTTTTCTATACTATCTTCTCTCTCTCAGGGAGGTTTTTCTGCATATATTTTTTTTCTCAAAATTCCGTGTATACATTGATATAAAAATATTTTATTCCCACTATAAAGCAAAAAAAATATCAGTTATTATTGACGATATATTTGAATATAATCTCTTATTGTTCAACAACCGTATTTGTGTATGTCTGATCCATCCCACGTGAACCAAGTTATATTTCCCGCCATTAATCGTAACGGTTTGTGAGGTATTTGACGCCGAATCGCGCCAATTTCACTGTCGATCGATTACTGTACTGACAGTTGCGTGGGAAAAAGTGAAAACGAGATGTTTCGATCGAAAACATCTCGAGAGATATTTGTGTATTTTCCTTTGTGTATTTTTCCTTAAAAACTCTCCATTTTTATAACTCTGAGGTTACAAATAGTTGAATTCATTTAAAAATCAATTCATCTTTAGCTGAAAACGTCAATAACGAGGAGGATGCGTAAACTTACGTATAAGAAAATGTTTCTCGAAATTTTGGAATTTCATTATGTTTTATAGTATATTCCACGTGAAATCCACCACGATTGAGATTCATTATGTAAATAAAATTGTTGTTAGGAAATGGAATATATAAGTAGTTTCAATTATGACGCATGTAGTTTTCAACTTAGGATTGTTCTTTATTCTGTTATGAGAAATTGAATGGACATTTTAAAGACAAATAATTGTTTTTTTCAATGGTTTAATGATTTTCTCGTTGCCGAAATGAATATTTAATTTTTTATCGCGTCATCAGTTTTGTTTTCATTCAGAAAAACAAACAAATGCGTAAGAATTAGAATTGTAATTATCATACACCACATGAGTCTTCATCGAAAACAGAACCACAAAAAGTACCGTTTTCTTATCGGATGTTTCTTTTAGGTGCATTTAACCGGAAACTCTATAAATTAATTTTAAATTATTTGAAATGTCTCTCTCGGAAAATTGTGAAGTATGGGGTAAAATAGACGCCGTAGTAAATTGGTTTAATTTATAGCGGATATTTATCTTTTAAAATCGATATAATTTAGTGAGGAAGTTCTTTATATATTGAGAACCAAAATTTTCTACTTTGTTTCCATCTTAACCACAATAGTCCAGAGCGCAATGTCTGAAACGCTGTAGTTCCGTAGGCACGTAACTTAAAGAATGTTTTAAGAATTCTTCTCTCGAGTTACTTTTTCTTGAAGAATTCCACACTAAAAAAAAATACGACTTTTCAAAAAATATATTTTCTCTTTCTCTCTCTTTATTATTTATACACATATATTTCTTCCATCTTCTCTCAAGTAGCGAATGTATAAACACAAGGGAGAGGAGTGGAATGCCATAAACATTGGAAACGATCCATTCACACATTCACTTGCCAGCGTTCTCCTTTATCATCCTTTTCGTCGTTGAGAAATGACGTAATCCTCATCTTAAAATTTGGTATAAATAAATGATACTAAATTTGAAATATGAGTAAAAGCTTTTGTTAAACGGAGAGATTTTCAAAACGTCTGTTTTCATAACACAGACTCCGTTAAAGAGTCAACACATTCTAACTGACATTTCAAAGCCTCGCCGGCCGACATTAATAATGTAGTATATGATTTTTTATTTTTATTTTTCTCCTTTATTCACAAAACCGCATAAAAAGACTATAAAACCCCATAGCAGCTGCTATTCTATTTTAAGGATAACCACTTCAGATGTTTGCGTATAATTATCGGATTGTCTGGCCTCTGGGGGGTTAATAGAAAGTGAATGCAAATTTAATACGGTATCATTTCCGGGAGGATGAGCATCCATAAAGCATATGACTATCTGTGGTTTTTGAGTCTAATAAGGATAACAACATCTATCCGCATCCCATCCCTGACCACAAAAAGAACACTTCGACCGGAGCAGATGTCTGTGGTTACGCTATCCAAAAGCGTTAAAAGGATTTAGCTTTTTTTTTACTTCATTGAATATTTTATGTTAATACAGCGAATAGAGATTGTTATCATCAATACCCAAACGAGTGAATAAAAATAAATTCCATTTAATACATCGATTGTTATACATCTGTAAAATTTATTAAGGATTACGATACGGGGGAGAATAACCTTTAATTTGAGAGTACAGTGATACCTTGGCTAACGAACGCCTCGGCTTATGAAGTTTTCGGCTAATGAAGATTTTTTCCGCAATTTTACGGCCTCGGCTAACGAATATGGATTTAGCTAACGAACATTTTTATTGATATGGATGCATATTCTAACCTAACACAGCCACCGTGTGACCTACCTGAATTTCCACGCCGATCATCATCAGAATTGCAGTCACTCGAGCCCGTACATAATCGAGTCCAGAAATGAGCTGCTCAAATCAGAAATTAATGGGGATACCGATTGTGTGCATGGTGGAAGATGAAAAGATCTTCAGTTTCTCATCTTCTAGTAAATTCCCATGTATCCAATTTTAGATAATGACTCATAATCTTGACTTTAGTCAGTTTCAGTCATTGGTCAGGTTTTATTATTATTATTTCTTTTTTGTGCTTCTTCAGTGTTTTATGAAACTCATCTTTAAACTTTGGGGAACACCTGGGACGAATTAAACGTTTTCCATAATAATCTATTGGAAATCACGTTTCGGATAACGAAAATTCCGGCTTGCGAATGTAATTTCGAAACCTTCGAAATCTTCGTTAACCCAGGTATCACTATTTTCAAAGGCGTCTTTTTCATGAAAAGTTACATATTATAAATCTAAGAAAAACTATTGTAAATGGAAGAGTTTCGATTCATCCAGTTTTTTAACTGTTTTTGGATATAAAATAAAAAATAATTCATTTTTTAAGCGTTTTTTCATTTTATCAACACTTTTTCTCGAGAATATAATACGATAGAAATATATAATTAGTCGAATCAGTGGTGGTTATAGATTTTTAATATGGATATTTTTGATTAAATATTAGTTTTATCCCAATTATGTTAATTATAATTAAATTAGTTTGATATAATTGAAACATTATTTATTCATATATACTGTATATGAATGTTAATATGAAACCGTGTAGCTGGACTTTCAATTCTCATATTTATTGTAAGGATACTAAGATATCATTATATAGATACTAAAATATAATTTTCAAGTTCAAATTAATTAATCATTATTAATTTAGCAATTAAAAAAATATTCATTTGCCATAATTTTTTTTTTTTTTTTTTTTTGGAATTTGATTTCCGTGTTTACGGTTTCATATTCTGTGATATTTCTCCCAAAACACATGTGAGTTGGTGGTTTTAAAGAAACAAAATAATTTTTTTTTTGTTTTAGAGCCAAATGTTGTGAGGCACAAAAAAAAAAAAACAGGGCAAAAAATGAGACACATTCATGAAATTCCACGCGATCTTGTGTGACATACAGTGCTAAAAAAATTTTTACCCTCATGACTTCTTATCATCGTTCCTAACGGGCGTTACACAACGTTGCGTCAATAGAATCTCTACTCACAACGCATTGTTACTGATGGCTCGATATACTGAATACCCCCTCAGCGATCCTCTTAGTAATCAGTGTGTATGTGTGTGTGTGTGTGTGTGTGTGTGTCACACCGGCAGCCAAACTCTGTGACCTTGGATGCCATGAATGCTGAGGCGACAGACGTTGTCGTCGTCGCCAACTCGGGAGAATAATATAAGTAAATAAATAAATAAAATGAATTCTTGAGGTTTTACAGGTTTGCAGCAGTGAGAAGGAAAACTGGAAATTTAAGTCTTATTTTGAGAGGAATCATTGTTTCGATATTCCAACAGCTGGTCCTTATGTCTTCGGGTTTCTATATGTGACTGGTGTTATCATGCACATAGGTGTCAGGGTTCACACGGTTTATACGTGCATTTTTTACGGTAATAATTTTCGAGGAATCGATGACTACTCATATCGAAGGAAGTGTTAATCTGCAGGCACAGTCTATATTTTTGTTAAACGTATTGATTAGCTGCTGGTAGATTTACGTAAGACCATGAAAGAATGCTGGACTTGAATATGTTATCTAAATTTCTTATTTGAATTCTTCTACCACCTCAGATAAACCCATCCCTATATCTATGAGCATTCCGAATAACCAGGTCAGTAATTAGGTCGCTTACGTCATCACCGTACAGTAAAATATTTTATGCCACCGTGCTCAACTCAACTTAATGTTAAATATGTAGCAGACTTCAATTTTTTTTAACCGAAAATTTGAATGCGTTGCGTACCTCTAAATATGGTTATGCCCATAGGCCAGGATATTTGGTGGTTCCGCTGCCCCTCCACCTTCCCAAAAAGACTTTAATTGGGCTCTTTTATATGGATTTCCTATTAAGTTTTTGGTATAAAAAATGAAAAAAAAAAATGAAATGGATCACCGTACTTGTTAATGGATCCCAGAGTCATGTTAATTTCACCGTTATGGGCACCATGAGCGATTCTATTCATCAATTACCCAGTTTGAGAGAAACTCCCTATGGTAGGAGTTCTTAACCACGGATCTACGAACACCTTAGGGTCCTTGGAAAGATTTCAGTCGGTTCACGTGGAAATCAATTCATTGTTTTTACTCTTCTACATACTATATTATTTTGTAAAGGGGTCCGTATCCTTCGTTTTATTTGCGCGGAGCTGGGAGCCCACCTAACACTTTGTTATTGGCATATAGGGTCCATGGAATACAAAAGATTAAGAACCTCGCCCTATAGTATTTAACTCCCGTTCTATCTTATCTCGTATTTCATCTAAAACAGATTCGGCTGAACTCATAGGTCCTAACCATCTCTTTCCGAGAATTTTTGTTTTTATCTCAGAGCACCCCTGATATTAGGTCCAGCTGATGTGATTTCATACTTTACCTGTAGCTTCTACTGCCCTCGTGATCCATGCTTGCTCCCCTGGGGGAGCGATATCACCAATTTTGAGGACATTAATCTAAAACAATGCTGTTTCTAAGATACGAAGATTCCTCGGTTTGTCACCACGTGCGAGCACTAATTACAGTAACAACGAAATCATTCGATTTTTTCATGGTTTTTATTGATTTAAAATATTGTCTGATAGATGGCAGCACCAAGAGTGTCACTTTATTTTATTCCAAGATAAAGTAGTATGAAAATTTTGCTGGACTGAAACATTGTAACTGTATTGTAATCAGAGATACATTGCAACTCACCACGAACCAGTTCTGTTTTCTATTGTCGGTGATATTTTACTGCAAAGGATCAACACCTTTTTGTTTCGTTTCTTTTCACGCGAAAAATCAATTCTGCCCACCACACCTAGGCGCCTCACAGTTCAAGCTAGATCTTCTGGTTTCTTTGGATTTTTCAATAAATATATGTGCAAAAAATAATTCCCAAGTTAGTCATATCAAATTCCCTTGGGGTGAAAATGGGGTTAACAGATTCGAAAACTGCGAAAGGAGGACGCCTGCGTGCACCGCTGAGAAAAGGGGGGGGGGCAAATAACGATTTTTCTCCCTTCGCTTATAATGAATTGGTTCACCGTCTGACCAGTTTTATTGCTTTGCTTGGATCATGACGAGAGGTTTTCTTTGGTCAGCAACCTCGTCTTTTGTTACATTTATTAGCATTTCTGGAATCTTTTATATAGGCTTGTTAAGCTTTACCCTCAGAAGTTATTTTTTTCCTTGGGGAGAGTTGCTTCTTTGCCAAAGAAACGGCATTGAGTGTTGTTTGAATCCAATTTTCTTTATTTCTGAATGGAAGAGGTAACATTCCCTCCCCCACTTTAGCACATGGCAATTTTTGTTGGTGAGCACAAAATGCCATTCTCAAAATGGATGTTGTGGTTTTTTCTTCCAAAGTTGTTTTTCGGACTTTCTTTTTCACATTATCTCGAAACAAGCTGGGCCATGGTTAGAATAGTATGTGCAGTGCTTAGAGGCAACTTGGGTTTTATTATTCTGGTGATTACGATGGTCATTGGTCAAAACGTGTAAACATGTGCGGAAAAAAAAGACTCATAAAACATATCATAATAAATCATATTAATAAAGAGTGTGAATGTTTCAGAGTGAAAAAAAATTTTCAGAAAAAAAAGGAAAATAATCCGGAAACTTCAAAAGGAGAACACAAGGGCGAATTTTCCTAAACGTAGGAGGACGCTTAAAATGACATAAAAAAGAACGAAGTCTGCTAACCCTAGTTTGAAGGGTATGAAATTATGAAGGTACATATTATTGCAATAAGTTTCGAATTTTCGGGAAACCGGTGTTTTAGAAGAGGATTATTGCGCCATCTATGGAGATTTATTAAAAGTAAATCTTTTTGGATTGATCATGACGTAGATTAGTAAAATAAAAAAGTTGCGAGATTGCTTACGGAAGATGCAATAACGAGTAACACGTTCAACTGCTCGAACAGGTTGTCATAAATAAAGATTTCGTTGATAATAACTGCTAATGAGTAAAAAAACACAACGATCGAGTGAAAAAAAATGAATCCATTAAAGCAGCGTATATATATATATATATATATAACCATAATTTTTATTTATACCCTTTTTCCCGCTCTCACTTTCAGGGTTTAAATACTATTTTTAAGTATAAATGCAACCAAGGTGCAACGATGCTTTTCAAGTTATTTCAATAATATATTACATGCACGCATTTTTTTTTCTGGCTTCATCTCAAATACATCTTTCAGTTCATTTTGGAAGATGTTAGTTCACTTTTTTTTCCGCTCATGAAATATTCATGAATGAAAACACTTACCGGATCTGTGTTGAGGAAATAGCATGGCCACCGTAATTGGGCAGTTTTAAAAGTAACTAATTTTTTTTATTGCCTCTTTGGCTACAATTATTCACACCAAATTTACGGCAATATATTCTCGGTTGTAATGGGTGTCGTGAAAGTTGGTGTGTTGTGAGAAAGGGTAGGGTTTGAGTTTTACTTTAGGGAGCCCTGCCTACAAAGGCGTTAGGGAGTCTCAAAGATGGATGTTGAAGAGATTTCCGTTTGTCAGAGAATGTATGTGACTTAAATTTGTGGGGAACTATGTGAATGCCTCACTTAGGGCCGTATTCACCGACATGGTTTAAACCTGTAGTTACAATTTTTGGATGAGAGATCAACATAGATTGGTTAAAACCCTGAATTTAACCAATCCGTGTCGGTCTCTTATCAAAAAATTGTGGCTATAGCTTAAACTATGTCGGTGAATACCGCCCTCACCCATGCAGAAGACCGTCGTGAGATAGGTTAGTTTTACCTTACTGTTGGGTATTTTGCCCTTGAGTGTAGGATGAAGCTTCAGCTTGGCACTACTGTTCTGTAGCGCTAAGCCCTGCGGTTGAAGGTTATAGATCTGCATCGATAATAAAAACCACACGACGGACATTAAGAGGAGTGGCACCCCCCCCCCCCCCCCGCCGAATCAGACCTCTTTAGCACTCCACTCGGAGATAATTTCCGTTTCGCCCTGCTAAGTATCATACCGGGCAGGACTGCAGCGTCTGATTTACGAAAGAATCCTGCATACCTTCGGGTGTGTCAGGGGTTTACCAATGAGGTTACCCATACGGAAAAATCAGAGCCGTAAATAGTTTATCAGAACGACGGTTTTACCTTCTACTAAGTGTTTGTTTCTCTCAGAAGTTTTTGCTCATGTTGATTTTTATTAATCTCGAATCATAATTTGAAAAATAAATGGCTTTTGTTTCGTTCTTTATAGGTACGCCTGAAAGCCGAAAGCTATATGATGGAAGTGGAATTATTCGTCAGAAGTTACTGTTTCCACTGGACCTCACCTCGCAGTTTAGTGGATCTAAAGTGTCTCTGAAATCGGCAAAATTGAAAATCAAAGGATTTCAAACGGGTTCACAACCGAAAATACTCATATACAAAGTGATAAACAACTCACCGTCATCCAATGCATCTCTTGATCTAGTCATTGCCCATGCGGTTCAGTCAAATTTTTCATATCTCGCTAACGTCGACATATCAGACAGCATTCGAACGTGGACTAACGAACTGACAGATTTGAAGCTAGTTCTAGCCGTCGAAATGCTGAACTGTTCAGTCTCTGGGGCAAACGACGATACCACCTATGCAAAAAGTCAAGATCCAGCTATCTTGGATATTCTAGTCTCCGAATCTCCGAATCGAGTGAAACGCTCGAATCCTATTCCATATGATTTCTCTAACGATACGTCTTTAGACTGTACTCAAGGATTCCGTACCAAAATGTGTTGTCGTAGGGCTTTGAGGCTGTCTTTCGATGACCTGGGCTGGGACTGGATCATTCAGCCAACAAAGTTCGAAACGTTCTACTGCAAAGGGAAATGCCAGAGTGAAACAAAGAATTTTGCGAACACTCATGCGTTGATGCAGAGCATCTTGCATAGGAAAAATCACAGAGTACCGAATCCATGTTGTGCTCCGAAAAAGTTCAAATCTATGACTATGCTGCATTACGATGACAATTTTCCGCCCAACTTAGTCCTAACGAAACAAAAGGGCATGATTGTTAAAGAATGCGCTTGCACGTAAATTTCCTCTCGGGTATTCGAAAAAACGGTTAAAAAAACTTTATTTACCGTCACTATTCGGTTCATTGTGTAAGTGCATGTTGAAAACGCATATGACGTTGACGTTGTTCTGTATGTCTTGTGAATATTTGTGTAAATCACAGATGTGTTTATGTTTGTGTGTTATCTCCATCTTAACTCATTCTAAATTAAATATCCAGATATCATGCAACACTTTTGTCGTCCATTTTACTGCTAGTTGTTTTCATTATTACATATTTAAACACATAGGCGGAAATAGACTTGGAAGTCTGGGGGGGGGGCACGATGATGATGATGTCAATTGATATAAACATTAGATCAGCGGACTCCACCTTTGCCGCTGAGATGCAATGCTCCCCCCCCCCCGTATCTCCGCCCATGTTTAAACATCTACGCTGTATCATTCACATATATCTCTCATTCAGATAATTACCTGATGCCTCTTACTCATTTTTGTTTTTCAATGCCTATCCAAACGTGTTCGGATAATGCGTTTTCCTCCACAATATGTTTTTAGTTTCGGAACGGTACTTAGGCCGGCCAGCGTTACAAAAACATAGATTCAAATATTCAATGTTCAATACCTCATTGTAAAGAAAAAAAGAACAATGTACCTACCAACAATAGTCTGATCTAAGGATGGCGTCGGGCGCGGTAGCCCAGGTCGATAAGATACTCGCCTAAAGTACCAAAGGATGTGCAGAGGTGTCGCGAGTTCGATACCCGGTTCGTCCAGGGGTGCAACAGAAACGGCGACATGACCACAGAAAACATTGCTACCGCAGGGAGTCCCCCATCAAGGGGTCAGCGTACCAACCCCTCGACGAGTATAAGAAAAACAAGCCTGCCGTTCGGAATCGGCAATAAATTGTAGATCCCGGTCTAATTAGCCCTCGTGTGCAGAAAATGACCGTGGTGCGACTCAAATGATCAAAGTATGGCATCAGCAGATGATGCAACAGCGCGGCCACTTGGAGAAACTAAAATCGCCGCGACCCACATGGCTATAGAATAAGCATAACTCTGAATTCTAGCCAGTGTTGTCTTTACACGCGGGCTCCTTGGTTACAATCTTGGATGTAGATCAACCTTGGTTCTGGTGCAGTTTTGTCAAAAACCAACGTTTTTTAAGTGGCGATTTATCCTTTTCGCTCCAGAGGTATACTCATATACCTTCATTTTTAACTGTTTTTAATGGTTTTAATGATACTTTCTTCAAGTTAAGACTTGAGGCATGCGTAAGGGCACCTAACTCAAATGTTCCTAGTAAAGATATTGACCCTAATTAATTAATTAACTAATTAATGCAAATGAATAAATTTGGGTTAATTGATTAATTTAATTGATTAATTAATTGTTAAATAATTTTCATTTTTAAGAGCATTTTGACATGCAATAAACATTAAACAATAAATTCGAAATAAACAATAAAATAAACAATAAATCCATCGAAAGCATTTAAGGGTTACACAACGTCAATCACACATTTTCACATCATGAATCACATATTTTATTATTAATTGACTAATATTATATTATTACTCGGGAGCTCTGCCCCCCCCCCACCTACTTTGACGGCCAATTCCCCCCTCCCCTTTATCTCTTCACAACATATATTGCTTATTTCGTCCTACTTCATCTGAGTGTTATGAAAAGTGACATGTGAAAGCACCAGCTTACTGACGAATTTTACGTTAATAAAGCAACAAAAAGCAAATGTGATTCATCAAGTACCACGAGGGTCCCCAGACTGGACCCCTGCTGAACCTCGAAAAATTTTCACTCGTTTTCATTTTACCAACAAATAAATTCTAGGGCCACAATCAAGGACCCGGGACCCAATTTGCAGAATTTTGGCGGGGGTCCAGACTGGATTTATCTCGGGCTACCACTGTTGCAAATTTTACAGTGTAAAACAACAAAAAACAATGCGATTCATCCAGAGCCCCAAAAATGAAACCTGTTAACTACTACACATGCCCCCCCCCCCCCGGCTTGGAAGCATGTCGGACATCCCCCCCTGTGAGGGCTACGAAGTATTTTCTTTTGTATTCATTTTACCAACGAATAATATCCAGGGTCCCCAACCAGTTATCCGGGACCTAATTCGCATACTTTTAGTGGGGCCTCAGACTGGCTTTATCTCGAGCTACCGTTGTTGCACATTTTACAATGTTAAAGAAGAAAAATCAGTGAGGGAGAGATTCATCCAGGGACACCCGGAATGATACCTGTCAACTTTTCCACGGGGGGGTGACCTGGAAACTTGGCGGACATACACCCGTGACGGCCACGAAAAACTTTCATTCGTATTCATTTTACCGATGAATAAAATCCAGGGCCCCCCACATCCAGTAGCGGGGACGCACTCAATGCGAAAATTTTTAGTGGGAAACCCAGACTGGATTTATCTCGGGCTTCCGCGGATGCAAATTCTACAATATTAAACAACAAAAATCAATGAGATTCATCCAGGGGGCCCCGAAACGAAACCTGTCAAATTTTCCATGGGGCCCAAACATGGATTCTCAGACATCACCCCTGTGAGGACCACGAAAAATTTTCATTTTTATTAATTTCACAAGGAATAAAATCCAGGCACCCAATACGCAGATATTTAGTGGGGGGCCCCCAAACTGGATTTATCTCGGGCTACCGTTGTTGCACATTTTACAATATTAAACAACAAAAATCAGTGAGATTCATCCAGGGACCTCCGAAATGATACCTGTCAACTTTTCCATGGGGGCCCCGACCTGCAAACTTGTAGGACATACCCCATGAGGGCCACGAAAATTTTTCATTTGTATTCATTTTAACAACGAATAAAAACCCAGAGCCACTCAACCAAGGACCCAGGACCCAATTCCCAGATCTTTATGGGCCAGAGTAATACATTTTAACAACGAATAAAATCCAGGGCCCCACATCCAGTAGCGGGGACCCAATACGAAAATTTTTAGTGGGGAACCCAGACTGGCTTTATCTCAGGCAACCGGTGTTGCAAATTCTACAATGTTAAACAACAAAAATCAACGAGATTCATCGAGGGGCACCCGAAATGATACCTGTCAACTTTTCCATGGGGGCCCCGACCTGCAAACTTGTCGGTCATACCCCAAGAGGGCCACGAAAATTTTTCATTTGTATTCATTTTAACAACGAATAAAAACCCAGAGCCACTCAACCAAGGACCCAGGACCCAATTCCCAGATTTTTATAGGCCAGAGTAGATATATCTTGGGCTTCCGCTATTGCAAATTTTTCAATGTTAAAGCACCAAGAAAACACTGAGATCCATCAAGAGGACCCCTGGAAATGAAACCCTTAACTTCTCCGTGAAGGTTTATGTGCAATGCCCGCCCTGGGTACCCCAACCTTCTGTGTTGGGAGCACTGGTGATATATGTATATGTACAGGGCGTCCACATAATTAAAAGACCCTATTTTAAAGTAGCCTACAGGCGAAACCAGTCATCAGAAAATTGTGAAATTTTGTGGAGGACTTCATGAGGTGATAGGAATTTGTTTCAGGGGAGGGGGAAATTAGTGTCACGTGTCGCCACCAGATGGCGTTTTATTAAGAAATTACACATTTAGGCAAACGTTTATAATTTTAATAATTGTTGAACACTTTTACAATTGCTACTGCAACAGAACATGTTCCATATGATGCCCATCATTTTCAGATACCATGTGAAATCTCAAGATGTCATGTTTCGTAACTGACCGAAGTGTGTGCAGGGAAATGTTCAGCACGTGGCGTGAAATGCTGCCTTTAAGGTCAGGTAAAGTTCTTGGATTGTCACGATTTACCAGACGTTTCATATGCCCCCAAAGCCAAAAATCACATGGATTGAGGCCCGGGGATCCCATAGATTAGGGAAGTGCCGGCTGGGCTGATGGCACGTTCTTCTGTAAAATGTATTTTAAGAGCATTCTTAACACACACTGCAATGTGTGGAGGAGCTCCGTCTTGCATAAAGATTGTGCCTGCAAGGCAGTGACGTGCTTGCAGAGCCGGAAAAATTTCGTTCTGTAACAGCAATGCATATCGCTTCCCGGTGATCGAACCAGTCACTGGACCAGTAGAACGTAACTCCTCTTAGAAGTAGGGACCGAGAATAAATGATGCAGTAAAACCGCACCATACCGTGACTTTTGCTGAATGCAACGGAACCTCTAAGATAGCGTGCGGATTTTCTGATTCCCAAATTCGGAAGTTGTGAGTATTGACTGCACCATCCAAGTGAAAATGCGCTTCGTCTGTCCAGAGGATATTCCCAGGCCATTCAGAATCGACCTCAACGCTAGATAGAAACTGCAAATGAACTCGAGGCGACCAACCCATCTCACTAATGGCAGTAAATTGCAATATAGCGATATGGCCAGAGTTGGTGTTTGGTTAAGTAGCAGATAGAAACTGCAGTGAGAACCGGAGTCGAGCGTCATAACTATGTGGAAGATAATATCGGAGGATATTCCCCACGATCTTATGGTCAGTTGATTCTTATGTCCTATCCAACGCCTGTGCTACACGCCTGACATTACCACGAGAATTGAACCTCTGTCCTCTTCCACCTGAAGCAAAACCTCCTGTACTATAGAAGGTTTTCTTCCTCTTCTAGGACAAACAGCCAACGATCTCGTGGTTTCGAATTTCGTTATCCTACTCTGAAGGTTTTTAACATTCATTGGACCTTTGCGAATCCTCTTCCAAGTCCGATATTTCCGTAGAGCAGTTACTGCGGAATTGCTGTGTTGGTAAAACTATTTGACCAAGAAAGCGCGATCTCGTAAACTTATCGTCATTGTGAGCAGCAAACACATTGAGAAACAAGATCTCCGCGAATGTTTCTAGATTTTGTAACAGCTGCTGCATGACATAACATAAATTTACATGTTTACTACAGGTATTCAAAGTGAAACACCCTCTGGTGGTGACATGTGCAACTTATCCCCCCCCCCCCACGAAACAAATTCCCATCACACTTTATGAAGTCCTCCACAAAATTTCACACTTTTCTGATGACTGGTTTCGCCTGTAGGCTACTTTAAAATAGGGTCTTTTAATCATGGATGCCTTGTATATCATACATATACATACGTACCCCAGCGTACCCCATCTCGGCGTACCCCAGCCCAGGGGCCCTGCTGCAGGATGTGGGAGCCATGCTTCTCGATACATATACCTAACTTGGTCCCAAATCGACGCAAATAATGCCATAAGATCCCCAACACGTAAGAACGTGGGAAAAATAAAAAAAAACTTTCCAAAAAAGAAATCCAAAGGAAAAAAGGAGCCTTATTGAAAAATTAGCTTCGAGCCCAATCGGGCAGAAGACCGAAGCGTCCGTGTCACAAGTGACTGGCAAGAAAAATCCAGTATATAGTAGGGGATATGATCACCCCTGACTGTTCAATGCACGTTGCAGGATTTACATTATCTGCCCAAGCTGAGTACAAGGTTGTCAACGAGCTGTTGAGGAATTGCTGTCCATTCCTTTTGTAGCGCCAATCGCAGCTCTGGAATCGTTGCTGGCGTCTGGTAACGTGCTGCCAAGCTTTTCCCTACAGTGTCCCACACGTGTTCGATTGGATTTAGATCCAGGAAAGAGATCGAGGAACACGCAATAACCCCTCCAATATCATCAAAAGGGACCGGTTTGGAGGTGGCGGAGTTTTCGTTTGTAGAGGTATCATGCTTGGTACCCGTACATCTTCTAAGGTGGTACAGCCACTGGTGTACGCTATTGTACCGAGATTCTCCTTCCTCACGTGCATCTTTTTACAGGTCTATGGGTCCTCAGTTCCTCTTCATGGACGACTACGCGCTACACCTCATCGTGCAGTGGTTGTCGCAGAGCTGATGGAGAGTAAAGATATTCAACTCATCGTGTATACGCCCAGAATCGCTAGTCAGACTAAATCTGCTTTCATCTGTAAAGAGTACTCGACAATGGCGGCTCGTGGTCGGATATTTTGGGGGGGGGGCCGCAGATTTCCAAATATATACCGCCATCTATCGGTGATGATATGTAGTCAAGTACATGTAGGGCCGTAACTATGATTTTTGCCGCCCCCACGAATTTAAAATTCGATAATTTTATATAATGGTGTCTTTGTTTCCCCAAATCTTTCCGCCCGGGGCAATCGTCCTCTCTGCCCCCCTCTAGTTCCGCCCCTGTGTATATGCACTATTTACAATTAGTAAAGTATTGCACCTGCATTGAAAACTTTTATTTTTATTTGTCAAATTATTTTTCACATTATCTGTATACCAATGCAGTAAAAAAATAATAATGCTCTATCAACGCAACATTTACGTAAATAATTTGCGCAGTGAGCTTAAGCGATGTCTTAACGTTGAAAATCATCATTTAAGTTTAGCAGTTGAGATCGGGAACGGTTTTTGCAAATTGTGAAAATTCATACTCTTCAGGGGTCTGCACCCAGCCAAAATTTGGAACCGTTTTACGGACCCTTCACAAAATTCCGGATCTAAAAAACGGACCCCTTACAAAAATTCTGAACCTGAAGAACGGACCTTAACAAAATAAAAATTAAAGAAACCATAAATTTGGAATTTCATTTATTTTGTGTATATTAACTAGATTACTTCGCTTCCCGCAAAATTACTTATTTTTCACAAAATTAATGATCCTTTTCACAAAAATAAGGGAAAGGTTTACACAAACTGGACCCTACAAAAAAGGTCTGGACAGACACCTGAATATTGTATTCTAATTTAAAAGGTGTATAAATTTCTACGATAAAGTTATAATATATATATATATATTTTATTTTATTCAAATATATATACTAACTTAGAAGATACAACAGATTTAAAAGGTAGTAGATTTAAAAGAAAGTAAACGGCAGCATGAGTATCCATGACGCTTTTTTTTTTTGCATGACCAAAATGAGCATAATAACCTGTACTCCTCCCCCTTTCTCCCTCCTCTGATTTTTATACTACCAAAGGATATCTCATACGGCGTGCAACGGAAAGCGGCCAAAGAGGAAAGAAGAATACAGAGCTCTCTGTACGGAAAGCGCTGCCGACCCTTGACCATATGACCCGTATTTTACGGGACTTTTTTTATCAATGCTTCCGAAAATTTATTCTTTTCTAATTTATTAAATTCATTTAAAAAATAAAAAAAATAAATTCTGCGTTAAGTTGGTATCAAATCCATTTAAAGCATTAAATTAATGTCATTAATTTAATGACATACTTTTCAGGGGGCACGACCCGCTCCTGATACTCGACCTCAATTTTTCAGCTTCGTCCTTAATTTTAAAACAACTGCGTCACTGCAAGTAGCCAACTGAATGGTTCTGATAAGTTTCCTGGAACTTTCGCAAGATAGCAACTCCTGTACATGCAAATTAAAGAGGTAGGGGACAGATTTTTTTCTGGCACTTTCCCTTAATTCATTCATTTTTTATTTTATTTTGAAAAAAACAAACTAGCCCGACTGACGCGAAATTTTTTGCATTTGATTTTCAATTGAATGAGATATTCTTTAGTCAATGTATGAAAAACGACACACACACACACACACACACACACACACACACACACACAGGGGTCGTGATTAATGGTTAATTATCACAGGGGTCGTCTTAAATGAATTATGTATCACTAGCAATTTTGAGATGAGATTTATTTCCAAGATTTACATGTTGCATCACAGCTTTTGATTGTAATTCTGCAACACAATTAACTTGATTAACACAATATGTATGTTGAATGAAATAGAGAGATCACAGTTAAAAATTGTCATGATGAAGTCTAACAATTAATTTAAAAGTCTTACGGTGAAAATTAAAATTTTTGGCCTTTAGGTGGAGTCCGGAGACGTTACAAAATTAAATTTTTGAAATATTTAGTCATACTCAACGCATCCCGATATAGCTGTCATACACAGGGTGCAGCATAGCCGGGCCGTCTTAAGAGCATCAAGAGGTCCAAGGCAAGGACATATTTTTGAAGCCCTACCTGGCTAGAAATGCTTCTCCTTACCAATTTACGCGCTTACTCTCGAAAATTTCAACCGGATTTCATTTTTATGAGGCCTCATCTGCTCTTGAGCCCCCCCCCCCCCGAGCCAACACCAACTAAAGCACAATTCTGCTTCAACTGGTGTTGCCCGAGCCGTGTCCGGGTAGGTTCATGCGTTAAGACGGCACTGCGCATTGCTAACTCCTCGACCGCAAATTAATGGCGAACCGTTAATCCTCGAGGCATATTTCCAATTAAAAAAGTATCCAAATAACATGTAGACCTCAGATACGTCATTCATATTGCAAGGGGTTGTATATTTACTAAAATAAAAAAAATTAACTTTTTACACCGGCCGGGCACCCTGTCCTTTAACTTCCAACTAAGAAGATCTTGTTCCTTCTCTTTTGAGGTGTGTTCAAAAAAAAATTATCAAATTCAATATTTGCTGAGATATTTGAATTCAAAAATTTGAGAAAACTTGGGGGTTAAAAAAACCGCTGTTCGTTAGTTTCTGCTGTTTTGTTCCAACTTTTCTCCGATTTTCGAATTCAAAAATATCATAGAGAATATTGCACTTGGAAACATGTAACTTTTTTGTTGGCCTCGGGAAAAACAGGGTGCTCGTATAAAAAGTTATTATTTTTATTTTAATAACAATGCAACTCCTGACAATATTTTTGACGTATTCAAGGTCAACATGTTATTTGAATACTTTTTTTAATTGGAGGTATGTATGCGTCTAGGTAGGATCAACTGTGCACCAGTAATTTGCGGTGTGAAGCACTATGCACTCTGTATATAAAAATAAATAAGCTCATTCAAATTGCAGCGATTTCAGTTCCACCTGGTGAAAGATAGGCAAGTTGAAAAAAATTCGAACACACCACCAATCTTTAATAACAAGTTTTTAACAGGCATATATAGTATAGACTGGAATGATATCATTATCCGCTTTTTCATACAAAGTATGAAAGACTAGATGCCACGCGGAGATGAATGAATTCAGAAAGAAAATTCACATTCTTCTGAGGGGAATCGAGTTTCGCACAATCCAGGTGAGTGCTCTTAACATTAAGCTACAGAGGACTGACATTTTCTAACCAGTATCTTTCTATAGTCAGTTCCATTCAGTGGAACTATACCCTCTAAGGTTAGTAAATGTCTGCCCACTGTAGCTTAATGTGAAGAGCACTCACCCGAAATGTGAGAGGTTGGTAGTTTGATTTCCCACAGAGGAATATGAATTTTCTTTCTGAACTTCATCCATCTCCGCTTGGTATTCAGTCTTTCGTACTTTGTAGGCATATACATTGTTTTTTGCAAGTTTTTGTCAAAATTACTAGTAAAGAGGAGATTGAATATACACTGCTTGACAAATGCTAAGGAACAGTGTTATTTTTTATTATACCTAACGATAGACATTCTTCAAAGAAATAAAACTTGGCGCATTTTTAATAGACATCCTGAAGTATCCTTATAATGAAAAATGAAACAGATATCGCCACATGGGAAAGAAAGATAAGCAAAAGAAAAAGATGCTCCTTACAGCAATTGTAAACAATTATGAAAAGTGTTAGTTCTGCTGGAAATAAGGACAGATAAGCAGGGCCGGGCTTAGGAATTTCGCGGCCTGCTGCAAAAAAAATTTTGTGGCCTCTCCAAATAGATTTTATGCAGTTGCTTCCGAATCAAAATTGGGATTCCCAAAAATAAAGAAAAACGTTCTGAAACACGTTAGAACTGTATTTGAAAATGTAGATTAATTTAAAATTACTACAGAATATATTCCGCTCAACGTTCCCACTTAGAAAGTTTTCTCGTTTAGTATGACTTATTTTCCTAATTCTAACTTTTAATAACACTTATCGAAATTTCCCGGTTAAAGCGTTTTCCCGCCTACAACGCTTTTTCATGAAGAGTTTTTGGAAAACGCTATAAGTAGGACTCGCTGTATGTGAGCTCTTAATGTTATTACTTGTTTAAAACCAAGAGATATGATTTATTTAATAGTAGGCAAAGACATTGTCTTATCAGAGAATGAACTATCAAGAAACGTAGCCTACATCCTAAATTTTTGGACCTTTGTGCTCTTAAATGTTTTTATGCACGAACTCTCTGTTCATGAAACAAATATCTCGTAATATACTAAATGAGTAATTAGATTAAGGAAAAAAATTAGAAAGAGACGTCTTATCTTTTTTTCGGAAGTTCAGTAGTAAAAATTGTCAAAATTTAGAATTTATACATTGTACATGTATATACATCTTCGGGAATATATGAGAATGATTCAGATGGTGGTGTTTGAAAATTTCAAAGAAGTTCTCAAGCTTCCTTAGGGAAACGTGACTATACAGAGGTTCCCAGGAAGGCATGCGATTAACACTCCGAAGGGCAGTGGAAGTTACCTCGCTCTGGGGCAGTCATCATCTAGAGATGTCCATGCTACAGGCTACTATCAATAGTGGAAGCACCACCGGATCACCTTGTGCTCACTATTGGTACCTCCACACCAGATGGTAACTCAAACGAGAGGGGAGGTTTACAAGGGGAAAAATTACTAGATTTCTTTTGTGGTGTCCCTTTTCGTTTGATGCCCTAAGCATGTTTTTTTTCTTGATGATTCTTTAATGGCAGAAAGAAAGGCCAGACTTTTTTCAGGGGTAAAAAATGTGACCACCCGCATACACTCTTTTCCTTTTTGAAATAAGCTAATGCCATACCTAATAACGGGGCCTTAATAACAGCCTTATACCTAATACCGAGCCATTAAAAATAGTGTTATAAGGGCTTCAAACTGAAAGCCTCTTTTCACAATCAATAATAGTTTAATAGGGAAAAAATTAAATTTTAATCAATAATTTCAAAAACATGTGCTGAGAAAGATAAGGGTTTCTTTTGGAAGAATTGCGGCCCCTGAAATTTTGAGGACCGGTGCGACCGCACCTTTCGTATCCCACTAAGTTCGGCCTTGCAGATAAGAGTTCTTTAGTATGAACTGTGGCCTCATCGGACACTGATGCACATTTGGCATCTATTGTGTAAGCTGTCCACTAAATTGTTGAAGAGATCTTGAGAGATTTTGTCCATTCATTCTTCTAGGCCATAGTCTCCCAAACTTTTTGTTCCATCGCCCCCTTCATCAGAAATTTTTTCCTCTCATCGCCCCCAACTCAAGTAAACCCATAGGATCCTATGTTAAATCAGTAGGTTCTATCGCCCCCTTGGACCATTTCATCGCCCACCAGGGGGCGATATTGCCCACTTTGGGAAACACTGTTCTAGGCGATTTTGAGTTCCTGTATCGTTCGAAAAGGGCTATGTTTTTGAGCAATATGCCCCCAACAATTAATGAATATACAATGCAACGTCCCCTCCTACATACGGGACGACTAGGAACTCTTTCAGCTCCCTCATTATTTTCTTCATGTCGGTGCCCCTGTCTGAATACCATAGCCTCCACCTTGATCCACGGAATTTCGGACAGAACCACAAGATACAAAAATTCACTTGGACAACTGTGGCGAGCTTGAATTTTGGTGCCCCCTCACAATGGTGAATAAAAAAGCAGTTAAACAAAGAACAAAGGAGGGATTCGGTTCGGCCCTAGGAAATCCTGACCCACTTGATCTCTCTTAAATGTAGCTCTAGGCCCGAGGATTGACCTTGTTATTAAAAAAAAATTCACAACAAATCATACCGGGTGTCTCAATTTGCAAAAAGCGCATGAATTCAGCAGATTCCGATGGAAATCATCGAGACGACATTGATACTATAGAAAAAGGTATTGTGTTGCATCGTCAAGTGTCGGCCGAATTATATGGAGGAGGAAAAAGGGTTTTGAAGGTTATTTTTCATTGGAACTTTCTATGTCTTAGTATAAAATATAAATTTTCTTTCCCGAAATGTGTAACTTTTGGGATCGGCTTATATACGTGTTTTAAATTTTTTTTTCGTTTGGTGGTCCTCAAGTATACGAGTATATGCAACACCTACTACAGCAGAAAGCCTCCGCGTGAAGCTCGTGACGTCACTGAAGTCGCCCATTTCACCTGTAGCCATTGGATATAGCAACGATGGCCGACGTATGCGAAATCTTTACCTTTTTTTGCAGTATATCCAATGACTATAGGTGAAATGGACGACTTCAGTGACGTCATGAGCTTCGCGCGGAGGCTTTCTGCTATAGAAGGTGTTAGTATATAGGTACTCTCTCTCTTCGTTTTTTCAATATTTTCATTTCTGTTTCCGTAGCCTTTTTTTTATAATCATTTTTACATCGTCCAACACACTTTCTTTATCTTTGAATTTCTTTTACGTTCTTCCAATTGTCGTTTCATTGATTTGCCGAATCTTTTTTAAATACCCCTTAAAAACTTACGCTGGTGATTGCAGTTTATGAGACATCAGCATTATGAATACATAATGATCAATTGAATATACTTGCTGATGATAAATGGAATCAAATTTTTACACCAAACACAAAAGTACAAATCGCAAACATAACGGGCCAACCAGAAGTGCTCTTCTAGGCACTCATTAAATTCCTTGCTTAACCTTTACGTCCACAGGGTTTTTTTCGGAACTTCGTTGATAGAGTTTGTACTTTATAACGCCTCCCGTGCAACGAGGAAGGCCTCTGAATGTTTGTCCCTTTGTGGTTTTTGTAGTTCTTATGAGTTCGGCTTAGAAGCCGGATTCACGAGGGCCTTCCTATGATCGTAAGGGGCCGTTGTAACAACTAAGTACCGTTGTTTCCTGATGCGTTCCCATGTCGTGGTACACTCGACATAGGACTGCAAAAGGTTAAGTGGTCCACTATCGGATGATGGTGAGTCCTGGAGCCATATATAGAAAGTGCGTCTTTTGGTCGACAAGCAATGATAGACCAAATCTTAGTTACCTTTCATAAACGTTAAAATCAAAAACCATGAATTAAAAGTCTACAACATGCTGAAATCAGTAACCTAGAAATAAGAGATCTCAGCTAATGTAAAAATGGAAGCCTGTGCTACATCCTTCTATTTGTATTTTTATTTGAGTAGTTTGAGATAATACATCTGAATTTTGTGCAAAAGAAAATTTCCCTTTTTTTAGCATCGGAAATCATCAATAAGTAATCACAGCAGCCAATTAAGCCAATCGTCTGTAAGAGGTGGGAGAAGTTTAAGGATTTATCAAACTAAGACTTGAACTGATTAAGATTTGAATTTCTTCCCGATTAAAAAGAAATGACAACTAAAATCTGTTTTCTGCTATAACCATTCAATCGCTGGCCTAAAAACCAGGTGTCTTAAACCATAAGTTATTTTTATCATTATTCCATATCTTATTTCTTGAATTAGAATACAGTATATGAATCCGAAAATATTTGGAAAAAAAAGAACAATGTGTTAATTCATTGTCGATGGGAGATGTGAATCTGCATTATTCAGTTGCTAACATTAAATATGTAATACACTGAATCGCATTTTGTGCATACAAAAGAACTGTCTAAACAATAATCGTTGTATTAATTTGGTTTTTTTTTGTTTGTAATCTATATATAGGGTGGGGAAAAAGTCTGTAGAAACTTTAAAAATGATTGAAAACCGGAAAAATAACTGAAATAAGAAACGGTTTGCAGGGTTAGCATCGCTAGATCACGGGAATTTCTTCAAGATAGGAAAATAAAATAACTCAAAACAGCCGATAGGTGGCGCTGGTACGAGCGACTTCGGTGAAAATATGCAAAGGAGACGGTTATAAGAACTTGCTCTCCTAATTCACAAATAGTTCACCGTTGTAAACTGTGTATGTGGACCTTGTGCACTCTGCCGTAGCTGGATTTGTGACTCGCCTGCAATGTGTTATCCCCTGTGGTGGTGATCATGTGGAACACATACTTCTGTAATAAACGATTTGGAGGCATTCTGTTCGTTATTTGCGTATCTTTTCTTCGACTTGTGTACGTCAACACCACCTATCGGCTGTTTTTGAGTTGTTTTTTCCCGTCTTAAAAAAATTCCCGTGACCTAGCGATGCTAACCCTGCAAACCGTTTTTTATTTCGGTTATTTTTTTGTTTTTATGAATGTTTGAAGTTTCTACGGACTTTTCGCCCGCCCTGTATATATAAAGTAACATGTCCTGACTGAATCATCATCGCCGAGCCGAAACCACTGAAGCTAGGAATATCAAATTTGGACTCACCAAGAAAGGGTTTTCGGAATTTGACCCCTAAAGGGGTTCAAAGGTAACAGAGTCGAAACTGCCCAAATTTCAGGAATTTCAGCGAAAGTTTTGTTTCATGACATAAGCACAACTGAGGAGTTTTTCGAAATTCGACCAGTGAGGGGATCATAAAGGTGGGACTGGGGGGGTGGTTCAAACGTAATAACACAAAAATCACGCCAAACCGAAAATGCCGAAATTTGGGCAGAAGTTTTATTTCATGTACACTTAACTAAGAGCGGTTTTTTGCAACTTGACCCCTGAGGATGTCGTAAGAGGGTTTCGAAGGTAACGTAGGGAAATCGCGTCGAGCCGAAACCACTGATGCTATTCATGAAATTTGGTCAAGTTTTATTTCATGGCTTAAACACCAGGCGCGGACCCCAAACGAAATGCCAATATGATAATATCGCGTTTAATACATCCATTGAAAAACTTATCTGCATCAATGTCTGGGATTAAATAACACATTCAAGAAAACTTCTACTAAACGAAAAAAACGGAGCATTTTTTCAAAAAAAAGTCGAGACAGAAAAAAAACGGAATATTCCGGAAAATACGGGACGTATGGTCACTTTATCAACAACTGTGGAAACTTTTCCCATCCCAACAGCGAGCTCTAGATCCGCCTCTATCAAGCTGTCAAGGCCTCACTAAGGGGTTTTTCGAATTCGACCCTTAAGAGGGTCATAAGGTAGCATATAGAAATCATGTCGAGCCAAAATTGCTGAATCTATAGTCATGAAATATTACAAATTTTACATAAAGACCAACAAGGATGGGTTTTTTTTAAATTCAATCGCTAAGGGGGTTCAAAGGTAACAGAGAAATCACGGCAAGCCGAAACTGCTAAATCTAGTCATGAAATTTCGTCTGAAATTTTATTTCATAACGTGAAAACCAACTGGGAAGCCTTTTTCAGAGTTCGACCTCTAAGGGAGACGGTCATAAGGTGGTTCAAAGGTAACATATAGAAATCGAACCAAGCCAAAACTGATGGAGATTCATGAAATTTCGTCAGTAGTTTTACTTCATGACGTATAGACTGAGAATTGGGGGGGGGGGGTTTAAATAAGGGACGGGGTCATATGTAGAAATCACACTGAACCGAAACCGTGGAAGCTATAAATATGAAATTTGGTCAGTATTCTTGTATTAATGCAGACTCACTGAGACAGGACTTTTCTCAAAATTCAACCCCATAATGGGGCAAGGGGGTGATTCAAAGGTTGTATGGAGCAATCATCACTGAGTCGAAACTGCTGAAGCCATAAATATGAAATAGTCCCAGTATGATATTTCATAATGTAGATACCCACTAAGACGAGATTTCTGGAAAATTCATTCCTCAAGGAGGTCATGAGGGTTCAAATGTTATATGGGGGAATCATACCTGAGTAATTTTCAGATCACAAATTCTGCGCGAGCGAAGCCATGGGTAGTTTTTAATAAAATATTTACATTGCTTTGGATAGAAACATTCATGTTTCACATATATGTCAAAAATGTGCAGGAACTGAGGCTTGACTTAAATGCAGTTTACCATCAATGATGTGTCAAGAGTCTATACCAAAAATTTTTTATATAAATAGAAAACACAGAATTACTCAACATAAAAATAATTTTTAAAAAACTCTCTCTTATAAGGAAGTCATCAATGTCATTCACTGAACACAAATATATTATGTTTATGCAATAAACATTGAAATCATATATTTCTGTTCTTTTATTTTTCTGAATTCTTGTGATCTTTTATTACATATATATCATATTACACTTTCACATCATATGCACATGAAATTTTGAAGAAAATAACCATGCAAATAGTTAGGCATGCTAAACATTAATATTAATTTAATTGGAGAACAGCAGTTGGTTGCTAAAGTGTTTCAGCACTAAAAATGGAGAAAAAATGCTTTCTAAACTTGTGCCACATTCAAGTCATGTAATTAATGGAATGAAAAAAATCGTACTATTTTCAACCATGAAAACAATATATATTAAAGTATTCTCTATTACACATGATCGCACATATTTATATATATAGTTATGTAGCATAATTATCAAACCTAAAGATTGTGTTGAAGTACAAAAGAAAATCCAGATAATATGTATAATGATATTATACCAACCACTTCCTCCTATGATAGTCAAAATCATTTTGAGCTGTTATATATAATTGAACAAAGTGTGTGAACATGTATGTTTATTTCAAAATAGAAATTGGCATTGAAAAAAATCTTGTTTTTATGATACATTTACACACACACACAAATTACTATCCATATTTCCAATTACTATTGCAGACTAGACTAAAATGAAATTTCTGATACATTGTAAAGAAAATCAGAAAATTGTCATTTAAATTGCACAATTGTAAAAAATTTCAAAACTTTTTTCTTCTGACAACTAGCTCCGAATTTTAACTATTAAAATGCTAAAATCTTATCCTTAAAAAATAATATATATTATATAAATCTGTTTATCATTTTGTTTTTCTAATTGAAATCTCAGCTACAGAAAAAATGAACATGAAAAATAATAAAAGCAAGAATAAAAAGACTCATGACTATAAAAATTATTTTGCTTGATTTTGCTATGCTTGATGGATACCAACATAAAGATGCACCATTCTTATACACATCTCCTTACACAAATATATGACACCAAAATCCATCAATATAACATTCAAATTAAGCACTTGGTTCCACTGGACACACAATATTGTTCACTTACATTTAAGAAATGGGAAAAAGATGATTCTCTTGAAAAACTCAGCATTGATGAACTAAAATGCATTACATTATAAAACTAAACATGCTATGCAAAAATATGCATGTCAAAATTTCAGTATAACAACCATACATAAACTATATCACAAAGCAACATGACATGCATATGCTGACTAACATAGATCAACCCGTTTAAAAAAAAAACAGAACTATATACAACACTTTATTAGAGACAATATAAAACATAAGTGGACAATAAGCAATCACTATTTTTGCCAAAAACATATGACTGTGATGAGAATGAAAAAATACTTTTCTTTAACATTTATCACCCAAATGTCACAGAAATGTTTTTTATAGATATTCTCAATGTAGAAAAGAGTACAAAACTAATATCATCAATACAACTTTCTTAACACATTTAATAATTTTCAATTTTTTCAAAGAATAAATCATTCAAGCCATAAAAATATGATAACAGAAATATAATTATTTTACTAAAATTCCATTTTAAAATTAAAAACATTCTAGTGAATCAGGATTTATCATGGCATAAGCTCCAGCAACAGCTCACAAAGCAAACAGATGATTTATAAAATTTTGCACCAGATAAATTTGGCTCTAACTGTTCTATTAGAGAAAATAAATTTAAGGAAATGCCATAAATTTTGGCAATGATTTTCACATTCCATTATCTTTATTTGAAAGTTTGTTATTGATATGAAACTGCAAATAACTTCGATTAAAACTTATGTATAAAAATCAAAGTAACTGAACTGAACATGGTTAGCAAAACAGTAAAAAAATATGGGTACAGGATGTGGAGTTTGAAAACTGATTTTAAAAAATAAATCCTATAAAAGGAAGATATCAGGTGCTTCAATCACTGGTATGAAAGAAATTTGTACAATATACAGCACAATTATCATTTATATACATATATTGATGATTATAGATTTTTGATATATTATTACACAGCTTTAGAGAAAAGTGAATATCCTCTTGAAAAAAATTATAAAAATTAATAATTTCTTAAATTTAATTTCTATTATCATTACAGAATATCATTTGTTATCAACAATTATATACTAAGTTTAAGCCTCTTCTCTTCCAAACAGACATATGTAGAAGATTGAAAGACACATGCAATCTCTTTGTCATAACATTCATGAGTTTCTGGTTCATATACTAGAAACATTCAGTGGAAGGATTTCACAACATTCATATCTCTAACTTGTGAAAGTTTTGTGATGAACGCATGCATACTTCGGTCATATCATTTCAGCAGTATGGGACAAAATTTGGCTTTTTTATAACAAAACTACATATGAAACAACATAATTTTGATTTCGGTTAAATAGCTATTCAGAATAATAATTAAAAAAAATACGCAAAAGAGGAAATCTACACTAGTTTTGAAGGATTGACAGAATGGCATATTTGATTTCAACTGGTAATACAAGAAAGGTTCATGAATTTAATATGCTTGTCACTCTAATTTACTCAAGAGTTTTGTTCCAAAACTTATTGCTTTACTGAAACTTATCAGTAAATCAATAATACATATAGGCAGCCATATAGATATAAAGTGATTCTACATAGTTATTCAAGATTATAATGTCCATTAATGTAATATATTTTAAATGCATATTATTTTTATTCAATACTTGATAAAATCAGCAGCATATGCTCAAAAACTCATATTTGTTAAGTTGATGCAGTCCATTCAGTACGCTAAATGTTCAATTTTAATAAAAGTTATACAAGTTTATATTTTTGTTCACAGTTGAATCTCAGTTTTTCTTATATCATTCACAGACTTAAGCACATGAAAATGTTTCATGTTTGACTATAAAATTCAAATCATAAATAAATCTGGAAAGTGAAAATTTTTTAGAAAGGAAAAAGGCTCTTCAAAGAAGCAAATGATGTTTAAGAACATGTAGTTATTTGATAAGACATGCATACAAATAATATGAAAGATTAAGGTATGAAAAAATTTGGCTTAGTGGTGTTTGTGAACAAAATTTTCAACAGAAACTTTTGATGCCAATTATAAGATGTAAATGTGCTCATATTTCAACATTATCATAGTAACAGAAAAATATTTTATTATTAAATTTAATGTTATTGAGCAAGAACTCAATTGAATATTAGCTACACATAATATTTATTGGATATAACATATGCACTGTAATATTTTCATGTACGGAAAAATAAATTGAAATAATAAAGTTGAGATATTTCACAACTTTATTCTTCAAATCAGCCAAAATTTCAATAAAGCAACTTATATTGTCATTTCATGGAAACTTCTAAACTGGCAAAGTTTTTATAATTAAAACTTTTTTTTAATCAAAAAAATTCAATAAAAAATCTAAATAATATTAACAGGATTTGCAATGAAACCTTTATAGGCAGCCAACCTTCCTTTGCAACCATCTCTAGAGGCTGTCAGCAGCTAGTCTGTCCATGACCACTTTTTACCAATATAGGGGAGAATAAAAAAACTCATACTTTTGAGAACAAGAAAAGCAAGACAAATAACACATGCAATCATGATGTGCGCTTGAACTTTGCTGAATAGGTAAATGATGTGATGTGAAAGTTCTGGTAAACTTGAGTCACTTTAGTATATAAAGTTTATAAACAAGGAAAAAGTAAGGAACCTATGATGATATAGATTAAGAAACAAGATTGGTATAAGTAGTCGTGAAATGCAGAAGTAAAGATAGTTTTTTTTTTTGTAGAAAAGGTATGAAAAAAAATAAAGCCTGGAAAATCTGATCCTGAAAATCACATCAGGGCTTCAACAAATTTTCCATAGATGTTAAAAAAAACTCAGTTAAACTGACTACTCAGACTACAGTGAAATTGTAAAATAAAAATCTGAAAGAATGAGACATTCCAAAATTCTTGACTTCATTGGATGATAATTTATTAGCTTTGTATAAATTAGTGTTTATTATAGATTTAATGCATATTGTACAGGATTTTTTTTGTTATTGGTGACTTGTTTAAAACTGTAATTTTTACGGTTTGAATATGTTAATCTCATTTTTTATAAACCATAATTGCACTACCTCCATTCAGTTGTCCACAGCTCTTCAGACAGCCATATTTTCCTGAATAATCGGAGGCCACCTTAAAAGAGGTTTGACTGTGGTTTGTATTATTATTCTGTATATTAATTCTTAAAAAATGAATACTTTCAGTCAATTATACTACTTAAATTTAATATCCCTACAAAAATTATGCAAAAGTTTCTCAAAATTCTCTGGTATAATATATGCCTTCTAAAATAGTTTCATATTTTTATTATGATAATATAATTTACTATTAAAATGGCTATTTGATACAACAATAAAAAAAACATAAAAGGGGAGCTTAATTTTAAGAACTTGGTTTCCTAGTTTTAAGAAATCAGTAGTATGAAATATGATGATTTTAATGAAATATTAAATTTTAAATGACAGGATTTTTATAACAAACATTTATTCCAGTCTTCTTGAAATTCTTCAAGCAATCCACAACAATTTTTCATTTATATTACATAAATTTGCCATTATAAAGATCATTATCAGTCACAAAAAACCAGATGTTACTGAAGTCATGATTAATGGGTATACTTTTCAAAATTATTAATTTTATTAATTTTTGATTCAATTATTTTTTTATTGAATCAGCTTAAATGGTCTTAAAATCATGTTTTGGATCACAAGAACTAAAATCAGTCATGAAAGTGAAATAAATAAAATGATAATTTAGAGTTTGTTTGAATCTTCCACCTATGGTAAAGACATAAAACTGATGTCTATTTTATTTTGTCTTAACTCTTTTCAGAATTGCCAAGAAAAGCTAGGTTCAATAAGGATCACAGTATTCATTCAGCCAATATATTCCATGGATATTTGGATATTTTAAGAATAACAACAGTGTAATGATATTTGAGGATTTTCCAGAATCTATGATTTGAATTTTTTGGCATGCCAGAAACACCCACACTACCTGCTGTACTAGTCTTTCTCGCTCTTTCCCAGCATGCTGGCTATTAGGGGATATACAGTATTTAGAGCTCATTTGAAAAGAAATTTTCAATATGGATACCAATAGAAACAAAGCTTCTGAAATATTAATTTTCTGACTAATGAAAACACAACACATGCATCAAAAGTTTTAAGTTTACTACACAACAATCTATTCTTTGATGAGGAAAAGCCGACACAATGAACAACATATCTAATTAGAATATATTATTGTATCACAACACATAGTACATTTGCTACTACCAATGATACAGAAATCACTCATTACAATGAAACCACTGAGGAGAAAAAAAAATCAGGGGTGAAGAAAAATTACAATATATGCATATTGTTCCATTTTATCTCATCAAGACACGTGGTGTCAGAAAATGTATTTCTGTTTATGAGACATTCTATGCAGAGCAATGTACATAAGTAGCTCAAAATTGTGCTTTTTTTTAATTACATGAAACTTAATGACTAAAAGTATTAATTTTATACTTGAGTTTGAAAGCTTGAAAGTAAAATCAACACAAATAAACTAAAAAAATTATGATTTGAATGATATCTTTCTACAAAAACTCAGTTGAAATAATAATGAATCCAGAACAATGCTAGCTTTACAATCATCAAAGATGAATATATTTTTATATCTTCCACTTATAACTGAAAACCTGGAATATGGTAAACATTTTGGCTCTTAATACTGAAAAAAAGCAGATATATATCAGACTAAGTTTTGACTAGAATTGAAGCTCATCTAATCACACATGATAAACATTTTACTATCAATTTTTTTGATATTGCAGAGAGTGCAAAGCACTTATATTATCTGCATACATATAAAAATACACGATGTTGGACAGGCTTTATGCTTTCATGGAAGAATATTCAATTTGATCCTTGAAAATATGAGAATATCAAAATTTTCTAATTCATATGAATAAAGTTGATAGCTTGGTCTGGACGTAAATAATTGCAAGCTTAATGGATCACATACAAAATCCACTTAACAATATGAATGAAAATTAAAAAAAGATAACATTAATGTCTTGTCTCAGTATTTACATAAATTCATGGATTTAAAACTTAAACAAAATTTAGCTTTCACCCTCAGCTACTTCTTTGTGTTTGCTCTGCTCATTATCACCTGGTTCATCAATAGTAATCTGAAACTTTATTTTCTCTGCAGCAGCAGCAAGATGTGCAGACTGAGCTTCATCTACTGAAGTTGGTTCATTTTGCTTAGCATCAGAATCATTTTCAGAATTTTGAGCCTGGGGGCTGACTGGAATCATATTCTGGTACCAGTCACGGTTTTCTTCGAGGTTATCCAAGATGTCTTGAGCATCAGGGTGAACTAAATCCGCCCAAGTTTCCCAAAGTGGATGCACTATATAATCTATGAAGCCAACCTGAGAAAATTATATATTATATAATAGAATTAATGAAGTTGAAAACAAATATAAAAAGTTAGATTCATGATTTTGTGACATAGTGGAAGCCCAATTTCATGAATTGGATAATGAATTTACAGAAACATTCACTCAATAATTATGAAAATAATGTAATCAGGGTAAAGATAATCACAGATATACACAGGAACTTCAAAAAAATTAGTTAAATTGGATGGCTTTTATATAAAAGGAACCAAGCGCTATTAAATCAAAACTGAGAAAAAGCTATTTAAAGTTATTTTCGATTCAGTTATCTCTTCAGTTTGGTAGTTAGTTCAAGTGCACACAGACGACATCACAGCCTATATGTCACTTGGTTCTATTTAGATTTTAAAAAATCACACCTCTTTCAATAGTTCAGATGTCGGTATATCCCAAAAATGTTAAAAATGGCGCTTAATTCTTTTTATATAAAAGCCATCCAATTGAGGAAATCATACATACAGTAAAAGTCTGATAAAATTAGTACGGCTTATAACAAGAAAGAATCTCTTTATTATAAGTAATTTACAATGCATCATCAATGAACTAATGCTAAAGATACAGAGTCTGTGCATTTATGCATTATTTATTTATGTATTTGTCACCTGGCAGTGGAGTGGTTAGAGAGCTGGCCTCTGACTGTGAAGGTCAGGGTGTGAATCCCAGTTGGGGGCATTGATGTCAACTAACACTAAAAAATTCCCTCGGTAGATCATACAGATCTCTTGGGAATAAGTGAGAATCACATAAGTTGCAAAATTAAGAAGCATTCACTATAATGTCAATAAAAATTTCAGTTTTTCATGCTTTCTCCTCAAGAATTATGCAAAACATTGCCTGTTACTACTATAACTACTCATGCATACTCTTATGCAAATAGTCTTCTCAGGAACTTCCAACAAAAGATGGACAAAGAAGTGAAATTCTTCCACTTCTTTTGCCTATTCATATGCATTTCTAAATGGACATGGGGGTGCTAATGTCTCATGGTTCTCCAATAGTCCTGTAAAAATCCTTACAATTATTTTGAAGATGTTAACAAGTACATAAAGCTTTAGAATTGAGCAGATAGATGAAAATTGAGAATTTTAATTATTTGAATGGTTGGTTGAATTGTTTCAGAAATAAGCAAGGCATTTTCTACACAGGTTTTAAGCATCTACCGCTGCAAGCTAAAGAGTAATTTAAGATTGATATGTTGTTCAGTCTCTAATATTAGAACAATATTGTGCAATAAATGTTTATAATATGGATAAAGCTGGGATGCTTTATAATTTATTATCTGTCAGAAGTTAAAACTTCTAATTCACTAATAACAAGTTTTTTATAACAATAAAGTTTCCTACAATTGTCAGCTCTCATAAAACAGACTTTTACTGTTTATATATATTTTAAGTACAAAGAGATATTTCGTTTTGATTACTTAAGTGTCTAGAAAATAGGGTTGCCAGATTATAAAAAAAATTTAAGGGGGGAATTTTCACTCGGTAAGTGGCCCATTCATTATTGATTTAAAAGATAGGTGGCAGCACTCAATGAAGTACAAGACCATATAAATAGGGTTACCAGACATCCTCCTTTTTGATTGTCATTTCGAGCATCTTCCTACATTTCAGAGTTTATAGTTTTTATTGGAGAATTATAGTTCAATTTTTTCTGTGGAATTTTTTTCCCAAAGTGAACGTAACTTTGATTCTAAGCATCATATAAACAAAACAAGGTCCGTTTTGGAATCACAACAAATAGGACTTTTATAAAAAATAAAAAAAAATGAAAATGCATATTTTCTTCCAAAATGACGTTTTCAACGTAGTCGGACACCTTAAGAAAAAGTATCGTTGTGGCCGATTTTATAAGTCAGTATACTGGTCCCATCTGTTGTGGAAATTGGTAAAAGTGATATTACTAAAGGTGCGTGTGCAGGCGTCCTCCTTTCTCAGTTTTCAAATCTGGTAACCCTATAATGCTACCACTACAACTGAACTTTCTAGTTTGCTGGGGGGGGGGGGGGGACATAAACATGATTTTTCCTGCTCTTCACTTTAAAAACGGACAATCCTATGAGTGTTTTTTCCCTTAAAATTTGGAGCCCTATTTAGGGAAGTGGCCAACAGGCCGAGTTCCCTTTGCTCCCCACTAGTTCTGGCCCTGATCGTAACAGGCACTATAGGGTGAAGGAAAATCTTTGAGAGAATCCAATATCTTGGCAAGCACATGATACAACCTCACAAGGTGAAAGGCTTATATCCCACAATGGGATAGAGCATGAGCAATTTGTGCCATTCTGTGAGTGAAATTTTATATAAGCAATTTTTTAATTTATAAAAAATCTGCATGAGAATCTTGTGCGATAGAAATGAACTTCTGGGCTGTTAAGTCTGATTTGACATGACCAGATTCACCTTGCCTCCTATCTTTTACAGGATATCAAAGGGTATAAGTCTAACTACTAAGCTAGTTACTTTGCACTAGCTGAAATACACAAAAACTTTTGATTCAAATTTATCGAGCGAATATGGGTCAAACAGGCATTTGATGTGCTTGGAAACCTCACAAACTTGAAGTTGATGCAGGTCTCAAATGATGCAAGTCTAAGCGTGAATTTGACGTCGCTGATCAGGACCAAATTCATTGAGATCAGAAAGTTTTGAAAGTATTTTGCACCCATGAAACACTCCCTTTGAGCTTAATTTAGGGGATTTCAATTTCTGAGTAAATTATGGGGTTACTCAGAACCATGTTGAAAAATATCACAGGTGCTTGAAAATCCACTGCAACCTTATCTTTGATGCCATTGTTGATTGCTGTATCTGGCTCAGGGTGATGAATTAAACAGGTTGGACAGGGGTATAATGTTTTCTTAAATAAATTTAAGATATAAATAAATAAATTATATAAAGATATAAGATATTTATACAAAAATTGCCACGTTTTTAAGACAAATAAATTCAATTGGTCGAATGGTCGACGCGTTTCGGCTCTTCAATGGAGAGCCGAAACGCGTCGACCATTCGACCAATTGAATTTATTTGTCTTAAAAACGTGGCAATTTTTGTATAAATTAAAACCAGGCAAAGTTTCTCATTTTTGTGATAATATAAGATATATTTAAGATATAAATATATTAATTTAATAAATTTCAAATTATCACTTTCAATCAGTCAAAATTATCATTAGTTGTTAAGTTATTTCTTTTTTATTAATTTCCAGTTTTTTATTAATTTTTGTTAGTTTTTTAATGAAATGTTGAGTTTAGGTATTCAAGCATGCCTGTGAACGAAACAAACACAATAAACCATATAATTCCATTATATTGGCACTAGCTACAGACCCTGCAAACACCAAGCTGACTTATCCACCATGTCTGTGCAAAGTGTGATGTCAATATTATTGCTACAGTCAATGGCTGTTGCCTTTGCTATCTTTTTTTAAACAATTACATGTCACTTTGAACAAAAAACTTATTTTGTCACTTTAAGATGAACAGTAATGAGTCCGTTCAGAAAACTATGTGCCTTACCACTGGCTGATCTTCCCTCATGAGAACACTGGTGCCCTCATAGCACAGAAATGCATTTGTCGAGAAAATTGAAACATGGGCAAATGACAAGCAAGATATTGAGGAATTTCAAATAATGCAATGTACTACGACGTAATAACAAACTATATAATATTTTATTAGAGTATTTCAATTGATTTGTGGTCAGAATGAATGAAAAAGTTGATTTGTGCTAGCTGAGAAATGAGATATACAAACTTTTCATTTCAAATATTCAAAATATCTTGTGACAAGAGTTGAACATGCGTTTGAAGAATGCGAGAATCTCACAAATTCGTTTGTCACAGTGTATACCTTCCCCAAACCCCACTGGAAATTGGATGGTCCCCAAATCCTCTCCATGTTTTTGAGTTGTGGAATGATGCATGTCAAAACATGATTTTTACGTCACCGATCAGATAAAATGTGGGGCCTTCAAAATTATTGAAAGTTTTTAATATTTTTGAAATGATGTCTTGCATAAATTCTCATTTTTATTAATTTTAAAGGTTCTCTCATTATTTTTAAATAAAAATAATTAAATATTATTTTTATTTATAAATAAATAATATTTGATTATTCATTTTTTATAGTTGATTAAAAATATAAATAATTGTACATATGTATATATATATATATATATATATATATATATATATATTTAACAAATTATATTAAATTAATTTATTCATCAATTTTGGATCTCAAATCTGATTCATTCTAGCTCTGCCTGGCTTTTTTAAAATCAATTTTCTCGTCATCGTGAAATTTCATTGTAACCCTAAGAGAACGCAAGTTATTTTTTTCCCTATCTTTCTATGATGGCATCTTTCTGCTCCTGTTTAGTGATTCCCCCACACACAAAATGTATCTTTCTACTATATACAGTACATATATAAGAGACAGAATGAGAACAAATGGGGAGGGTGAGGACAAAAGAGAAATCTACTGCACTGATCTTTTTTCTCTTCTATTTCTAACATGCAAACAAGGAAATGTTTCTTTTTAATTTATCGCTGATACCTCAAATATAGATTATCCAAATTTGTTGCCAAAAACCTGTATATAAAGGGGTTAAACTTTTTGCTGTTCAGACTTGCTATAAGAACATTTTTTGGCATTATGAAGTAATGGAAGGTAAACAAAGATCCTCTATCAGCACAAATCTTGGTTCATGGAAGGAGAGGCATCGGTGGGTGCTCAACTTGATTTTTACATGGGGAATTCGGCCTTTGAATTAATTGTAGGGGTGCTCATACCAATGCTACAAAATGCTATGGGTGTTCCAGCATCCAGTGTCCCCCCCCCTCCCGGTTCAGATGTCACTGCATGGAAGAAAATACTTTAGTGAAACCTTATGAATTATTATTGGAATTTTAAATGTCTGTGCCATCTTTATATCAACAACATAATCCTGTATACTGCCACTGTTTGCAAGAACTTTCTATTCTCCATTATAATTAAAAGAATTGTATGACTAAAAATATGAGGATTTTTAACTTCTATCAGTTGTTATTAATGACTCAAAATATTGTTTCCTTATTTCTTTTTCTAGAAATTAAAATATTCAACTAAAAACACAAAAAGTGCCCCAAAACTGTTTATTGGGAGGAGTAAAAAGAAAGTCTTTCTTTTCTTAATATAAGACATCTGGGTACCCTACTATGAAAAAAATAAGGCACAAAGAAATAAAATATAAAATCTTATCCACTGATTTTCAAGGTAAAGAGCAGTAGTAGTGTGTGTGTACACATTAAAAAATGAGTACCTGTGATTTCTCAATGGTTGCACTATGCCTATCACACATGGGACTAATATCAAAACCTATATCTCGTTCTCTATCACCTTGCTGAAAAAATTCCTCCATAATCAAGTCAACCCAATGCTTGTATATTTCAAGTGGTTTAGTTGGATTACTGAGATCAGCACAATGAATCATGTTCTGCAACACCTGAAAAATAAAAACCTTCAAGATTAACAATACAAGCTAAAAATAGTTATTAAATATTATGAAAATTAAATTTGAAAATATCATATAAAACAATACAGAAATTGCAAAAAAAAACTACTTTCAACTAAAATGATAGTTCTAATGCCAGTCTAGTTGCAATTAAATTCGTACCCTTAAAACAGTGTTCCTTAAAGAGCTCACTGCGGCTCCTAAGGGCCATGTCAACCTTTGTCAGGGGTGTCGTGGAGAGATAAAGACATTGATTTGTATGCCTATTTATGCTTTGAAGTGGTTCTTTTTATACGGTAAAATATCTACTAAACTATTCTGGGAAGCTGCCGATGAACCATGAATTGGGCAAGAAAACCATAGGTGATAAAATTTTAAAACCACTGTCTTAAAATGTTCAACTAAATTTTTATTTTAGTTGAGAAAATAAAAGTCGATTAAAAAAAGAACTGGTATGGTTACAGTTTTAAATCAAGTTTGATGGGAGTTTTGAGAGACAAGATGAAAATTTATTGTCTCCACTGTGAACAGAAGTTTTAATATCTGGGAACAATCAGCCCCATCTCCTAGTACTTCTGAAGAGCAAAACATACTTTGTATTATTAACACTTTAAACGGTTTTAAAAATTTCACTGATCTGCATTGTAACTAACTCTGAAAAAAAAATGCCACACCTATGTTCAAGAAAAATATTTTTTCTCATTTAGTGCAGGTGATGGTGTCCCCCCCCCCCACCAACTCCAACAGTAATTAAAAAAACAAAAAAACAGAGGAAGAGGTTGTTACTATTGTTGTTTCTAATTGTTTATGCTGTATGCATATCCCTACACTCTTCTAAAAGGAAAGGAAAAGAAGAAAACATTATCTCTTTCTGATATTAAACTTTGAACAAAACTGCATCTGTCCATTAATAGTTAATCTGACAGGTTGGGGGATGGAAAACATGTTTGCAGATAGCTACACAGATAGCTACTTTTTGTGGACTCTGCATTGCAAAATAAGAGGAGACAAGATATTTCATAATTGACAAAATACAAGGCATCAAGTTAAGGGAGATATCTCATCAATGCTGCTGTAAGGGTTAAGTGTATTACATTTTTGATCATGCTTTTTATTTATGCCAATAATTATTTAGTTTTTTTGGATTTGTTCATATGTATATACATATTTTTTTTATAAAATTTTTTTCATATAAAAATTGGAAATGGATTTAAGCGATTTTCATATAGTTTCCAAGCAAAAAAAACAGCAATAAAAATATAAGGAAGCATTTAAAAGTGACCGATCAAAAAGTTGATTAATCAATTAAAATTTTTGAATTGATCACTTGAATTTTTTTAGTTGATTTCACCCAATCCTACTAACCAACAATAAATCTCATTTCAAATCATCTAGTGAAGAGATGGTATAATGCATGATGTTTCACAAAACAATGCCTTTCTTTTTTCGCCTTGTAATTGGTTTTTTAACTAATGCAATAAAATATATCTATGTCAAAAAAAAGATTTTCAGGAGATGCATGAGCTTTAAAACTATTTGACTTTATTCAAGATTCAAATAAGAAAATTGAACAAAACTATTCTGTAAAATAAAAAAAATAAATTAGAAATGATTAATTTATTGATGGGAGTTCACACAGAAGTGTGCGTGTGTGTTTCTGTTTCATTAGTACAAAATACAATTAAATTTAATGTTTTTACATAAAAAACAAACAATAATTATAAGTAACCTGAATTCTTTCAGTGTAATTATCTAAAAGCAGCACTCCTGAACCGGCTACTTTCTTTGTTTCCACCATGGTTTTCAAGTCAGCCAGCAAACTCATGTGCTTAGACATATCAGTTGCTAAAACCTGAGATAAAGGAAAATAAAATTTTAATTTATATTATGGTTTTAATTCTATAGTCATTTTTAATATTTTGAAGTCTAACCCTTTAATACATGAATTTTTTCTTTATAAGTTAAAATTGCAATGTTTAAACTATATATTTTTACTATATTTTTTTTACCATTCTTAATTCAAAATTTATCATTGTTTTGAATGTACAAAACAGCACAAATCGTAAATGTGTAAACATTTTTTCCTGTCAACTAAATCAAACAATTGAATATCAACTGACTGCAGCTCATTAGCAACATGATGTATTGAAGGGTTAAAATAGATCAACATGAAGGTGAAAAATACTTCAGTATTTGATTTCAGTTACAATTCAGTCATGCTTATTTAAATTAAATAAAAATTATAAATTTTTATGAATTGCCACAGGAGAACTGTATCATCATTTTCATAAGTCTCTGTCACTTCACTACAGTTAAATTATTCTTCAGATAACCTATAAGTTACTCTGTAATCAGCTATGTTAAGAACTCTAACCAAAACTGCACACTGTCTGCTGCTGACAGAAGAAATCTCCAGTAGATAATTATAAATCACAATAAACTCTTCAGAATTCACTTAAGATAAAAACAAAGAAACTGTTATAAAAGTAGAACACAGTTTCAATTTCACTTGGCCCATAAACTTTAGTGAAACATAATGATTGAACAGATAAATCTATACAACAAGATGTTATTTTTCACATATCAGTAAATATGGGCAATTATTAAATCTACAATAGCCACCACTTATAATTTAATAAGAAAAAAAATACCATATCAATAGCCATTTTGCGAAGAGTCTGTTTCTGCTTACGACTGAGATTTGCAAAGATATTGCAGTTTTCATCTTGAAGTAACTTGAAAGCAACAGCCAGAGAATGATTTTCCAACACTGATTCATCATTGTACATCAGAGCCAATTCAGAACCTAACATATAAAATTAACCAAATGCTGTCAACAAATTAGGTTTTACACAATCAACAAAATGATGCAAATCTATTATTAGATATAATAACACCAACGTCAAATCATTGACCTGGCATCTTGATGAGTGAGCAACCTCTGCTATATGAAGTAATATTTTTGTCTTTTTTTATGATAACTGAAGGAACTTCATAGTTTTGAAACATGTCTAGCTGCTGTACTCATTACACACACATTTTGGGTGTGCTGATGTTGGTGTTTTTATGCCTATCATCTCTCTCACCCAAAAGATAATCTCTTTCTAAATACATTATTGTCAATAAAAGATTACACATGAATCATATACATGAATTGAATTTCTTATAATTAAAAATTAGGTTTTAAAAACTATAATTACAATTGGAGTTGAAAAAAATTAGCAATAAACCAAATGACAATCATAAGGTTATATAGAAGTCAAAACCAACATAAATTGTAAGTTTGATAAAAATAGAAAAAGATTCAAATAATTTTTGTGACAAATAATTTTTGTTCTCAATCACACAAAACAATTAACAATTATAAGCAAATAACCGCTAACTTATGTTCTATTTTTTGTCTCATAAGCAGGGCCCAGATGTTGATGACACCTGCATTTTTCTGCACTTGTTCACTTTAAAGGCATTTTTCCAAGTTTCATGGCATTTTTGTCATTTTAAGCATATTTCTCCAGTGTTTAAATTTTTTTCAGAATAAAAAAAAAGTTAAAAATTATAAATACTAAGCATTGGATAATTTAAAAAACTAGGCAATTTTTTTTATTTAATTGAAAGGATACATTGCTTTCATCACAGCATTTGTATCGTTCTTTTTGATAAGAGGCAAAGTTTAGTAATAATCCAAAGTTAATTTAGAAAAAGTGAAAATTTAAAGAGTTGGCCATTTCACGCTTTACAAAACATTAAATGAAAAATGAATTCAAGGAATTTTCTGATTCTATTGAGTGAAAATACATTTTTTTTTGTTTTTTTTAAAAAGGTTTATTGGGAACATGAAAAATACTTAGAAATGAATTTTTTTTCCAAATTTGACTCTTTGTTTGGAACAGCGAGTAACTCCCGCTGTAAGGAGTATTTCCACTATCTTCCAATTCTTTTCTCTGCTGCTGATGAAGGAACTTCATACAGGGTACCGTGGTTCCTTTTTACAATTTTGGGTCTATACACATTTTTCCTCCCTAGTAAATTAATGAAAAATATTTACATGTGCTACAGGGAAAATGCTAAAATATTCAAATTCATGTTAAATGATATTGATCCGTATGATGCTGCATGCATTAAGATTTTGCAAGCCGTGTTTGGATAAGGGAATATAGAAGTCAGACAGAGGATGTACAGAATTTTGGTTTCCACCATTTAGGTCTTACAGAAAGAAGGCATGCAGCTAATTAATGTTATTGATAAAGTCGGTCTTCAGGTATGCCAAAGGTGTGGTAGGCCAATTTACTACTATGAAATTCAACAAAATGATGAAAAAGAAAACAGTGGACTTGGAAATATTTCTGATGTCTTGACGGGAATGTCTAAAATTTTTGAAATCAAAGAGGAATTAACTGTACATCAGATTTTTTCTTATAATTATTCCCAACAACATCTGCTGATGTTGAGAGAAGTTTATATAAGTCATACTCGGTATAAAAGTTTACTAACAGAAATTTTTATTTTGGCTTTTAGATTTCCTTCATTAATTTATAAATTAGAAATTGTTCATTCAAAAAATTCCATTGGCAGTTTTTAGAATAAATTCATACATGATTTTCAATACTATGAAAAAAAAATCTTTTTCAGTTTTGAGCACAATTGGTTTTCAAAGAAATTTGTTTTGTTATTTTAAATGCATTCATTTCGTTGTTAGATTTTGGGGCATTTTGTTTTAATCTTTAAAATATTTTTTTGAGTTTTTAAGAAATTTTTTAAGATTATTTTAGGTCAACAATATTCGTGCCTTGCTCATAAGATAAAACTTTGCTCATATCATAAAACACATACTCTTGATTGTTTCAATTTAAATGTTGTGCAGACATTACCACCAAAAATCTCAAGATAAGACTATCCAAAGATATGATTCCTAAAATCGAACCATGAAGAATTCCTTGCAGCGATCACCGCCTTGGTTTTATAAGACAAATGAGAAGATAATCAAAGGTAGGTTATGTTAAACCAACAGAGCTAGAAAAATCAGAAACAGCTATGCAAGGCGAAGAGAATGAAATTTGAATAAAATCAGTCCTGTATAGAGCACAAAAAGGAGAAACCCAGATTTACAAGATTGCTAACATGGTGAAAAACTGTTCTAGTAGAAATATCATTAAAAATACTATTTAACCATTCATTTATTTCAAATTTTTTTACACATATTTTTGATTGTATATGCTGTCCTATGCCAGTATAAAATCTCACACATCTCTCATTTTTTGCAAATTTTCAAAAAAATACATTAAAAACAGCTTGCATGCATGATAAACTAGCATTACATTAATGTAATTGAATAAATATTGATCCAAAATAAAAGAACCTGCTCAGTTCATGAAATGAAGCAAAAGATTGAAATTTAATTCACTTAATGTAATCTTATTTGAAATTAAATTTTAAATTTGAAGTTCAAAAAATTTATTTAGAATTTAATTTCAGAAAAGATCGAGTCCATGAAATCTCAATCTTTTGCTTCATTTCATGAAATGCATCCTTTCGTTTATTTTGAATTAATTTTTATTTAATTACATTGATGCCACGCTCATTTATCACACGCACAAGCTGGTTTTTAGTACGTGTTTTGAAAATTTGCAAAAAATTAGGTATTAGAGATGTGTACATTTTTATACTGGCACAGAACAGAATATACAATCAGAAATATGTGTAAAAAATTTGAAATAAATAAGTATTAGTAATAAAGTTATTAGTATAAATAATTAATTAGTATTTTTAATGATATCTCTACTAGAGCATAGATTTCACCATGTTAGGTGAGATCTCTTAATCACATATGATTCATAGGTCATTTTCAGTCATTTTCTCATATCTTTTGGGGGCAGTTTCCTAGACTACCTAGTTTCTTTTTGGCTACAGCCTTGGGAGTATGTAAATTAATGTTAATGGAAAAGAATTAGTGCATGACAATAAATCCACACCAGGCATCCCAACCATGGCCCAGATACATTTCAAAGGGCAATATTCAGAAAGTTCTAAGAGACCTTAACCAGCCAACCACAAAATCATTCCAACTCCCAGCCACTAAGTATTTCAACAATTAAAGCTGATCAAAAACGACATGATCACAAGCAGGTGCTTACCCTCATTTCAACTTTGGGGGTCTGGCTCAATCCAATGAATTATCATTCTGTCTGCTGGACAATCTGTGGAGAAATGTCAGTCTACTCCTGACAGAAACCCCAGGCAAATGAAATACGGTAGATTTGTTAATTAATCAGTCCTTTCTTTGAAAACAGCACCCATTGTGTATCTAAAGGTATGATGTAATTTTTTACTTGTATTTTCCTTTTCGTTGAATTTCTTCCTTAACAACTTGGTAGAGGCAAAGTCTAACATGTGTGCCTTGTAGAACATGAAAAATATAAATGTGTTAATAACATTTTCTCTCAAACCTTATAATCCCTCTTAGTTTAAAAATTATTCTTCAGTACATAACAAATAATCCAATAACAAAACTTGAAGCATAGTAGAAATTTTAGTGTTTGCAAACAGTTTAACACATACTTGAGTTGACCAGATACTGATTAGTAACACCGGGATGATCAACATCATGGACTGCAGCAGCAAACAAAGCTGCTAATATCTCCAGGTCAGTAAACACTGACTGAAAGATAAAATGTATAAATATAATATATAGTAAATTATACACTGAATAAAATTTAATATGGTGAGACAATAGTCAGAAACATGACTCTAAAAGAACATGACTATAACATTTGTTAAGGAGGACAAATTTGCCTTTGTTCTCCACACTATGATTTTATTACAATTCCTCACACAGTCTCGGTAGCAGCTACAAGAAAAAAGTATAGTATGCATGGCACAAACATGCTGCCAGTCTAGAAAAAAGTGTTCACATGGGAGCATACAGCCATACACAGGATTTTCTTGAAGAAAGGTGTGTGGTTACTTTTTCTAGTTTTTTACTGATATAGGAATAAGTGCACAGATCAAGCAGCACTACCGGAACCATCTTATTTTGGTTCAAGGAGGAGCCACCCTCCCCCCTGCATATATGCCAGGAATGAAAATAATCTTTAACTTTCAACCTCGCACCATATTTAGCTGGGAAAATTTGTAATCATACTAGAATGGTCAAGAATGGGAAAATGCACCTTTTTATTTCTAGGTTGTGAGAAAAAAAGCCAATAACTTCAAACAGTAAAAACAAATTTTGGATAGAAAAGTGATTATAAGAGATATACATAGGGGATTTCTATCAACTAAGCATGTTTCAAAGATGAAGAAAGATCAATTGATTATAATTTAAAAAAAAACTGAACAAATGTGAGAAACAAAAATGTAATTGCTGCACCAAGCACATACACATCTTCATAATGTTTCTAGTCATAATTTTACTGGAAATATGATGTTAGAGGCACCCATCTGTCACAATGATATCATTGATACATTGTCAATGCGAGCAGCCTATATAAAGATCTTCCTGTCAAACACACACTTCAGTTCTGCATTTTGTTCAATACCATGGTGCTGGGCGCTCGTGAAGAAATGTCAAACTTTAACTGTTTTTTTAATGTTCCGTATCATGTTACACTTTGTTGAATAAATTCATCTTTTAACTACCGCATTTCTGCCTCTTAAAACATGGTGACAAGATAGTTATTTGATCTTGGGACTTAGTTGTTCCAGTGATGCTGCTCAATCCTGCAAACTTTGTTGTTCCAGTAGTGCTGCTCAATCCTGTGCACTTATTCCTGTTGTGCTGCTCGATCCCGTGGACTTTTTCTTCTTTCTTGGTCCCCCTTCTTAGTCCCAGTAATCATAGCATGCATGAGATCAATGTGTGAATTTGACATTTCGGATTCTTCCTTATGGGATCTTGAAGGGGAAAAGTTACTTTTGGAGACAAATTGCATTGATACACCTGAGTTAAAACATGAAAATTCCATTGCGGTATGCGGCACAAAGGCCTTGAGTATAATTCGTTCACTGATTGTGCCAGCTACAGTTGCTGATAAGTCTTATGATGACCTTATTACTGCCCTAAAAAATAATTTCAGTCTGAAAGAATCTGTCATTTATGGCAGATTTATGTTTCATAAACTTTTAATAAACGCATGCAGCGACCCAGAGAGGGGATAAATGAACATGATGTGGAACTGTGATGACTTGCTGGGAATTGCAATTTTGACACAACCTTGGTGGATCATTGTGTGTTCAATTTGTTTGTGGGATTGCTGATGGGGCTATTGTTAGTTGAATTGGAATTGACCCTTGAAACCTCTGTTTCTAGAGCCTTGGCCAATGAAGCAGCCTCATTGCAAGCTTAACCGATGCATTTTCAAACAGGTGCTCACGGTTGCAACACAGGATTTGTGGATAAGGCAGAAATGCAGGAAAAAAAGAGCAAATTTCAAAAAAGGCTTGTTTTGGTAGCGGTGAAATGTATGATCACGCCTTTCCAAAAATATAATTTATAGATCTTGCAGGGTCAAAGGTCACATTGAAAAAGTATGTCATAGAAATCAAGTTCTTATAAATTTCAAAACCAAAGTTTCAAAAAATTAAATCATATTGATATCGTTCCTCTTAATGATGATTATTCCTTAAATACAGTAATTCAAAAATTAAATCTCTGAAACAAAATATTTGCGTAGAATTGGACAGGAAAAAATTATTGATGGAACCGGATTCAGGATCGTAGTATTCAATTATTTCATACGATACTTTTGGGTCCTTATTTGGCTCTAACAGACGCAAAATATTTCACACTTCTGTGAAATTGACAGATTTTCAAAAAAATTCAATAAAACTTGTGGGAAAATGTGAGGTGCAGGTTCAGTTCAAAAACTGATTCAAAATCAAAACTTTTGATTGCCAATGCCCGCTGTTCTAATACATTAGATTGTTTGTGATTCCCTTCTCTTGGTATTGGTTTCAGCGGCATAAATTCTGTTTCTGATCCTGCACAGGGCATTGTTGCCGAGTTTTTGAAGAAGGTTTGGAAACTTACACAGGATCTACATTTAGTCTATCTATTGATCCGAATTTTCCTCCCATGTGCTGCAAGGCTAGAAATGTTCCATTGGCCCTCAAGGCTAAAATTGAAGATGCTTCAGTGTGAGGGCGTTATCAAGTATGTCGATAATCCCAAGTGGGCGACCCTCGTTGGTCTGATTTTGAAACCGTCAGGGCAAATTCGTTTGTGGAGAGGCTATAAAATAAATTACTCTCAATAACGCAAAGGCTGCTTTTCTGTATCCGATCCCTTCAATAAGTAGTCTGTTGTCAAACTTAAAGGGAGGTTGATTTTAAGCCAAAATTGATCTTGCACAAGCATGTTTGCAACTGCCCATGGATGAGGAGTCTGCCATGGCACAGACAATCATCACTCACAAAGGAGCTTTCAAAGGCAAAAGGTTACAATTTGGTGTTAATAAGGCTTCAGGTCTTTTCAGAGCATTATCGAAAACATATTTGTAGGCCTTGAGCAGGTAGTGCTGTATTTTGATGACCTTATCATAAGAACCAAATCGCATGACGAGTTAACTTGAAAACAGTGTTAATTCATTTGAAAAATTCCCGACTTCACGCCACAAAGAAAAAAATGCTTATTTGGCATAACAGAAGTAGATATTTTGGGTTTCTGTGTTCATAAAGACAGAATTCATCCTTCTAAGAAGAAAGTTGAGGTGATTCAGGCCTTCCCTATTCCTACCAATAAACAGCAATTACAGGTGTTTTTGGGGTAGATAAACTTTCATCATGGGTTTTTTTGTAATAAGGCTGAGATTGTGGAACCATTGAACTAATTATTAGATAGTAACGTGCTGTAGGAATGGAAAAAAATGCACACAGACACTCTAAATGCGCTAAAAATTTAATCTTCTCTTCCAGCTTTTTGGTGCCCTTTGATGGCTCTCTACCCATCGTACTCACTGGTGATGCGTCCCCATTTGGGATCATGGATCATTTTTGTCGCACCACAGTTATTTTCCATACATGAGGGCTAATTAGATAGGGACCTACAATTTATTACTGATTCCAAATGAATGTCTTGAACAGGCTACCACAGCCAGTGCTGTCTTTACGCATGAGTCCACCCAAGCGCCGCCCAAGGGCCTCAAGAGAAGAGGGGCCTAAGAAAAATGAGAAGTAGTTGAATTTTTCAAGAACTTTCCAGGTAGGGCCTCGGAAAAATCACTTGGCCCATGTCCCATGCTGGTCTCAAGATGGCCCTGACCACAGGCAAGTCCAAAGTTTAGGGTTCCGCCACCCACTGAGGTTTTTTTTATAGAAGATCTGGCTTATCCTCCAGTGGGTGCAAGCAACATAGCAAAAATGACCTTAAGCGATCCTGTTCTTTCAAGAGTCCTAAATTTTGTTCTAAAAGGATGGCCAGACACAAGATTGAGTTTAGAATTCAGAGAATTTTGCTCAAAGCAAAATGAGTTGTCAGTTCATAAGAACTGTCTACTGTGGGGAAATTGAGTAGCAGTGCCTGAACCAGGGCATTTGCTGATTCTACATGAGCTTCATCTCACTCATGCAGGAGTGGAACATATGAAAAACTTGGCACTCTGCTACATATGGTGGTCTCAAATGGACTATGATATCCAAAATCATGTTGCTGGTTGTTCGCCTTGCCGAAAGACATGCTTCTCCATGTTCTTCTGTGTACCCTTGGAGGTGACTAAAATATCCTTGGGAGGTGACTAAAATACCCTTCGGAGGTGACTAAAATACCCTGGTCATGGATCCATAGACTTTGCTGGACTGTTTCAGAGATGAAAAGGTTCCCGATTCTCATCGATTCCTACTCCAAGTGGACTGAAGTGAAAGAGATGACTTCCACTACTGCTGAATCTACCATAGATGACCTTAGAGACATCTTTGTCATTCATGAAATTCCTCATGTCATTGTATCCGATAATGGCCCACCCTTCAAATCAGAAGAGTATGGAGAGTTTCTACTCAGAAATGCAATTCTCTGAGTGCTCATAGCTCCACAAAGACTGGCAGGAAATGGCCAAGCAAAAAATGCAGTTCATTATGGCTGGGATATTCTGCAAACATCTAGCTTGGTTCCTCCTGCAGCAACACATTACGCCATCCTCAGTTACTGGCCAAGTTCAGCCAAACTCTTAATTGGAAGGAGGCTAAGAAACTATATGAACAGATTGCATCCGGACTTTGTTAGAGAAGCAGGAATCCCTGGTCAGACAAAAATCTGTTCGAAAATTTGAAACTGACGATCAAGTTTACGCTAGGAACTATTCCAGTGGTTCAAAATGAGTGGCGACGATCACCAAAAAACAGGTCAAGTTTCCTACCAGGCTAAGCGAAAAGCGATTAGATGTCACGTGGATTAACTAGTCAAACATGATCCACCACCGAATCGACCAATAGCACAACCTGATGAGGATCTTATGCCAGCTCAATCTGAGTCATCGTCATCTTGTGAATTTGAATCGTTGGAGCAACCCAAGCTTGCCGATACACCACCTGATCTTCAAGAGAAATTGTCAATTCCTGATCGAATGGTGCAACCTAAATGAACTATCAGAAAACTATCCAGGTTCAAGGATTTTGTACCACTGCAGCCAGAGGAGAGGGGTGTTGTGATCCGGTATGCAAATCGCATGTAAGCGACGTCAATCTGCTGTGATGATATCATTGATACTTCGCTATCGGGAGCCCCCTATACAAAGATCTTCCTCTGTCAAACATACACTTTAGTTCTGCTTTTCATTCAATATCCCGGCGCTGGGCACTCCTGCGTCTTTAACTTTAACTGTTTTTTAATGTTCCGCAATCATGTTACACTTCGTTGAATAAATTCATCTTTCATCTACCGCATTTATTTCTTAAAACTAGTCTAAATGGTCAAGAATGGGAAAATGCACCTTTTTATTTCTAGGTTGTGAGAAAAAGAGCCAATAAAGTCAAACAGTAAAAACAAATTTTGGATAGGAAAGTGATTATAAAAGAGATATATAGGGGATTTCTATCAACTAGGGCTGTTTCAAAGATAAAGAAATATCAATTGATTATTTAAAAAAAATGGACGAATGTGAGAAACAAAAATGTGATTGCTGTACCAAGCACATACACAAGGCCGGCACCAGGCAACAAGGCGGCATGATTACAGGGGAGGCATTTTTTATGACAGATGTATTATGACGTGTTATTATTCACTCTCAAATTTTTACACACTGAAATAATTTTGAAGGGAAAGCGTGAGTGGATAAATAAGTGAAGATAAATACAATAATTTTCAGTGTTGAAATACTCTCTTTGAACTCTTTGCTATTTGATGCTTAATTCATCTCAACAACCCCCCCCCCCACTTCTTGCACTTCAAAAAAGTATTACCTATCTTTAAACAAGCTTGTTTCTGAAAAAAAAAATTAGGTTCCTTCTCTTTTTTGTTAAAGATCTTTTCACCCTTTATCAAAATTTTTCTAATTGACTTCTCTTTCTTTAGTTAAATTCCCCAGCACAAGTTTGGATGCCTTGTTCATCTTCCGAAAAATGCCTCATTCAGCCAATACCAAACTAGAAACTAGAAGAATCTCAAGAGTGGCACTATTTGGCTACAGAATGCTCTAAATGCCCATTTCTGAAAACCTATATCTGTTTTCTATATTAGGGGTTTCCAATACAAAGTTTCTCGCCAAACTCTTGATAATAATGAGGCTGTCTTATACAACTGAAACAAATTTTTGAATAATTATCCAAAAAAGTGTGTCCTCTAAACCATAGTTTCCCAAACTTTTTGTTACATTCCCCCTTCTTGAGAAACTTCTTTCTCTCATCGCCCACCAACTCAAGTGAACCCATAGGATAATATGTAAAGTCTGCAGCTTCTATTGCCCCCTCGGACCATTCCATTGCCCACCAGGAGGCGATATTGCCCACTTTGGGAAACACTGCTCTAAATGTTCAAATTTCTTGAATTTATTCACCATAAAATAACTGTGCCTTTTTTAGTTACTTTCGTCCATAACCAATAAACAGTTAAAACTTCATCAGCAAAAACATGCCTTCAGAAAATATTGAAAAAATTATACAGTACAGCATTATATTACACATGAGAAAGACATCAATGAACTAGAACCCCTTCTGCCATCTATCAAATAAAACTGTTACAATTTTTCTATGGAAATTAGTAACCAGATTTTGGATAACGTGCTACATGAAAAAAGTAACATTATATGATATTAGTTAATATTTTACAAAAAATAATATTAGTTAAATTGTCAAGTTTGTCTTGAAATTTTAACAGTTGTTATTGTGTAAATTAACATTACTAAAACTAGTCCATAGTTTCCTCCAATTGCAATGAAAAAGAATAATAACCTAGAATCAAACTGTTTCCTATGCATATTCTTTCGGATTCACAGAAAACTATAGTTTTTGAGTTCTACTAATGCTGTTCTGCCACATACAAATAACAACTGTTAAAATTTCGAAGCAAACTTGATAATTTAACTAATATTATTGTTTATAAAACATTTACTAATATCACATCATATTGCTTTTTTCATGTAGCACATTAATCAAAAACCAGTTGCTAATTTTGATCAAAGAATTTTAACAGTTTTATTTGATGGGTGATAGAAGAGGTTCTAGTTTATCGATGCTTCTCACATGTAATACAGGGTGATTATAAATTTATGAGGCAACAATGGGGAAAATTTGCTTATAATTATCAGGTCTTTGGTTTATGTTATCAACTTTTTTTCATAGAAATGTGTTCTTTTTACATATTTTGAAGCCGTAGTTGACCCAGATTCATTTTCCCTATAAGTTAGGCCCTCCTCAGACAGGGAAACTAAAATCAAACTTGAGTTGCCTCAACTTGAGAGTTGAGTTGACTTGAACGAAGAGTTGCTCGTTCTCCCTCACACACCGCTACCAAAAAATATTCAAAGCCCAGGAAACTGAGTAAAAACTGCATAGCCTATCATTCTCCTTCTTATCTTCTGGTACCATCTTGTTAACCAGGATAGGAAAAAATCGAAATTTATCAAAAATAAATAAAAATCGATACAAAGAAATAAGTAAAATAATTTCTATTATATAAGTGAAATTGCTACAGAATTTCAGCTCACAAGTATATACACACAATTTCTTTATTCAAATTGATATCATTTTGAAATGACAATAAAATGGTACAATTATATAATTTTTTAGTAAATTTTCATTTGTTTTAAGTGATTTCAATGGAAAAAAAATTCACAATAAAATGTCTATTTTTCCTCAATAAATATGCCTCTCAGTAAGTATATGTTGGATTTATTATTATTATTATATATATATATATATATATATATATTTTTTTTTTTTTTTTTTTTCAATCGAATCAAATTTATTATCATCTTATAACAGTACACACAAAAAAAAATTTACCAAGGAATCAATCAAAAAATGACCCATTCTGGTCAATGCTAGTAAAAATTAGTATGGAAAACAGAATAGTGTCAACTAAAAAAAAAAAAAATAAAATAAAAATTATTCAAATTAAAATAAAAATTATTCAAATTAAAATAAAAATTATTCAAATTAAAATAAAAATTATTCAAATTAAAATAAAAATTATTCAAATTAAAATAAAAATTATTTAAATTACAATAAAAATTATTCAAATTAAAATAAAAATTCATGGCAACAGAAGAGTGCAATTTAAAAACAGTTCTACATGCTGCTACTGAAAATATAAATTTTTTAGATGTTGGAATAAAAGCAAAAACGACTAGATGCAGCATGTAATTAAATTAAACTGTTATGTTATTTAAGGATTATATGAGCAAGGAAAAAAAATTAAAACAAATTCTCTATACCATCAAGTGAGAACATGTATTGCTTGACACATTTTTTAAAGGATGATAAATTAGTATTGTGAGTGATTTCTGGTGGTAATGTATTGTAGAATTTCGGGATAAGGTAAGTAAAATGTTTCTTCAACAGTGTTTTATGAGGCAACGGAAGTGAATATATATTATTTAGTCTATTTGAAGATCGAGATGTATTTAAAGGCAAGGAGAATTGACCTTTGAATAGGAGGAGAATAGATTTAAAGAAATATAATTAACGTAATGTAAGTATTCCAAGATGTTGATGAAGTTGTATTGATAGTGTAGTAAAATTATTTCTGATGATTCTAATTATTCTCTTATGGAGACTGATTATAGGGTAAAGGGTTGAAAGGTAGTCTGAACCCCAGGCAGTTAGACCATACAGTAGGAGTGAGTGAAACAAGGAGTAATAAAGAGTTAGTAAAAACGACTGATTCAAGTAGGGTTTGAGATAGTAAAATTTATAAATTGGCAGCCGTAATCTTTTTTGCAAGTATTTGATATGACTTTTCCATTTAAGATTGTGATCAATTGGAAAATTGAATATTAGTTAAAGTATTGTCATGTAGGATTTTGAGTAGTCTCATGAAATGAAACAGTTTGAGTAGTTTCATGAAATGAAACAGTTTGAGTAGTTTCATGAAATGAAACAGCAAAAGCTACGGTTCCGAGAGGCAAAAAATAAACTGTAGGCAAAAGTAGTTGCCAGACTTGTGCCCCGTGTTAGGAGGGCCTTATTGTTATCAAACAACATGAATTGTTGTTTATGTTCCAGGGAATGATTTTCCCTGAATTCTCCCACACGCAGATGTACGCGACCTAAATTACAGACATTCTAAGCAAGGGGGAACATCCCTATAGAACATGTACTTGTTTAGGTACATGTTGTGCAAGTAGGCTGTATTTTGAAAATTCCTAGAGGTGCTTACTCAGGACCATCTTGAAAGTACCATGGGGGCCCTTGAACCATGTGTTTTTTTCTGAGGCCCTACTTAGCAAATTCACTTGGTTACTCGTGAAATTTTTTACTAGATCTAATTTTCGTGATGCCCCATCTTCTTTTGAACCCTCCCCGGGAGACGTGCCCGGGTGTTAAAACAACACTGTGTTTACCACAGGCCCATCATTTGGGGGGTGCCCCCCTGAAAGTCGCCAAGTGACATAGTCGTGTTGGATATTTCGTCTCTAATTTCCTCGCGTGAGGGCTTCCATAGCAATATACGTGTTCATCTTCTGGGTACGATTTCTCGCATGAGTTGCCAGACTTGTGCCCCGTGTTAGGAGGGCCTTATTGTTATCAATCTGCAAGACTACGCAGGAGGTCAAAAGATTCCCTTGTTGACAAAAATTTCTGTACTCACAATGCCCTAATTGGGTGGTAATTGCCTTTATGATCCATGTATGTGTAGTGCTGCTTTTGCCAAGGTTTTCTATAGTGAAGGCATGTGTAAGTTGGGAAAAATGTCCCTTTCTTCAGTTCACGGCCAGTTTCTTTCAACTGAGTACATTCATAGTTCCATGACCAGAAGACAACAGAGTGCACCGTACATTATAAAAAGTATCGTAATTAGTAATACACATTAAACAGTTTAAATCCAACTCCCCATAATTTTCTGAATAAATAAAAATTAGGATTTTAGCTCAAAGGAAGAATAAAACAATCTTTTAATCCTCCTTTAGAACAATTAACAAAAATGCATGATTTAACATTTTGAAACCTGTTATGTTGGCTTCGTTTCCATACATCCTGTTTGACCAAATGAAAAATGGTCACCATACTTACTACAAGGATTTTTTTTTAATATAGTTATCAATCAGGTTATTTTTATTAGAAACTCAGTGTCCAAATGTGATCACTAGGGTTCGGATTTTTATGCCCTACAGATGAAACGTCATTGCTGATAGGTTAAAAACCTGAATTTATAGATCAGCAACAATGCTTCATCTTCAGGGGCATAAAAATCCGAGCCCTAGTGATCATGTTAAGCGGCATGCACTGTAGGTATTTTGCAAGTGTTGTGCAACATCAAGTCAATACTCAAGTCCACACTAGCCACCTAGTTCGAGAAGGTCTTATTTTCTAGCATTAAACTTCACAGCAGCTTTTTGCACACGATAATTTTGAAAATGTTTCACAATGCAAGAGATATATTACACCATCAATGATCACAATGTGAGAATGTTATGGAGAACACCAAAAGCCGCCATCACAAGGTCTCTCCTGCCTCAAACATGACCATAATCATAAGACTATACATTAAAATATGATCCAATTTACGTGATACTTATTCAAAATTTGGTTGATGTGATAAAATTTTGCCCTTTTGCATTAAGAAATACGATTGCTGAGTGGACTTATTTATTAGGGCTTTCATTTCTTCACTCATTATTCATTATTTAAAAAAAATGAACAACGATGGATTGTTTGAAGTATTGCATTTATATGTTAAAAGAACTTTTTAAATTTACTACTGTGCATGCATGAATTGATCATATTTGCTATTTCTTTCTTGCAGATAAACAGTCCTTACTTTCGAAACACCCTCGTACATACAGCTACCTGTTTGGGCTGTGCATATACCTCATATCAGAAGAACATCTAATTACATACAATACATACCAGAAAGTGGTTTGTTGGCAAACCCTGCAGTGTATATGTATGTTTGGGATTATGGAAACACATCCTATGTCTTCAGGAACTGCTGTCATCTCTTTTCCAAATCAGAAGAGAGAAACTGGAATTGGGACATGTGAGAATGTCAAAATAATAAGAGGTATGTCTCATCCATTGTTACTGTGCTACTCATATTTTGTTAAGTTCCATTTTCAAACCTCACCATTTCACCATTATTTTGGTAACATTTGACTCTGAATGTATTTTTCTCTCAGAGAGAATGAGGCAACAATAGAGAACATCTTTTATCAAACAGATGGCGTTGTAGAATGATATGTGTGTGTGTATGTTTAGTTTTTTTTTTTGGTCTTGTTCTGTGTTTTTCTTTTCATCACTGTAATTGGGCTGGTGCCTGTTGTGAGTGATACAAGAATACCAAGAGTCTCTTTTATATCACCCCTATCTCTTCCCTTTTTTGCACCCTCTTACCGAAAGAGGGCCAATTGTCCCCTTTCGAGGGGGGTGCTAGGGTAGAGAGCAATGTAGGTATGTGTAGAGCTTTCAATTACTTTTTGGCATCAGTCTTTAACAGCGAAGGTGATATACAAAGTATCAGCATAGCAAGGGGTGAAAAAGACCTCAATGAAATTCAAGTGGAAGATGTGGAAGTCCTAAAACTTCTAAAAAATGTATGTGCAAGCAAAGCACCAGGACCAGATGATATAATATCAATCCTAGGGACCTCAGGGGATGAATTGCTGGGGCCAGTCACACAAATTTACAGTAGCGTTGCTGAGGGTATCGTCCCAAGGGATTGGGAGCTTGCTAATGCAGTTTTGATACTTAAAAAGGGTAGTAGAGAATCTGCGTCCAATTATTGTCCAGCGAGTTTGACGAGCTGTCTTTCAAAATTTTGGAAATTATTATCAAAAAGCAATTTGTGAAGTGCATAGGCAATAATAATGTATTGTTGGGTAATTAGCATGGGTGTGTTCAGAAAGAGGAAATCATGTGTAACCAACCTCTCCTTTGCTTCTATGATATGTGACTAAGGCATTGGGAAAGGGAAAAAAAATGTTGATAGTGTTTATCTCGATTTTCAAAAGGCATTCAATTGGGGCCAACATGATAAATTCTTGACACATTTACATGAGATTGGGATTTGGGATAACTTGTTGAATTGGATAGAATTGTGGTTTAGAGATAGGTCACATTGGGTTACAGTGAACAGGGATTTCTCTGATTGGACAGAGAGGAATGTCACAAGTGGAGTCTTGCAAGGAAGTGTCCTTGGCCACATACTTTTTTTCACTTTTTATCAATAAACTTGATCAGGGTATCTATGGGATTGCTGGCAAATTTGCAGATGATGTAGAGTTAATGGAGGGAGTCAGAAATAAAAGCGATATAGGGAGGTACTCCAGTCCATCTTAAACAGGATTCAGTGTGAGCATATGAATGGAACATGTCTTTTAGCATTGACAAGTGCATGATGGCCCATTTTTGTTCGAACAATCCATGTTTCACTTATGAGTTGAATGGTGTTATTATTCAGGATGCAACTAGGATCACTGATCTAGGTACAGTAAAACTTTGATTAATCGTCACCGTACAAACCAGGGCTGTGACGGATAACAGAAATATCTTAATACATATGTACAGTAACATGATTTCACTTCAGGCTTGGGATGAAAATGAAAATAAAATCCTTTAAAAGTGAATAATACATACATATTGTATTTACAATTTTTTTTATAAAATAATCAATATAAACTTTAATATAAGGTCAGCCCAGGCAGTGGCAACATTGAAAATAACATCTTTTATGCTGCATCCCTTCCAAAATTCTTTGACAGTCATGGCATCATCAGATGAAAACAAGCCTTCGATAAAAGCTTTTCTGTAATGTCACTTCATATTTTCACAGTGCTTCTTGCAGCAACTGCTTTCTGACTATATAAGCTCTAACTTGAGGTACGAAAATATTGTGGAATCATTCTGGAAAAAACTTTTTGGTCCATCCAAGCACTTTTTTGGGTATAATAGTTCACAGGGAGTGCGTGTTCATATTTAAATTTTTGAAAGGCTGTGGTTTTGTGGATTTACCAATTACAAGCAGGGGTAATCTATGATTGCAGGTGGCATTTGCATAGATCATTGTAGTGAGCTTATCTTTTTAGACCGTAAAATCTGGGGCTGTTTTTTCCATATTTTTTTTTACGACGATGACGGATAACAGAAACTGACGGTTAAATGAGTGACGGTTAATCGAAGTTTCACTGTATTCGTATTGATAAGCAGCTTAGGTTTTCTAAATATTGCTGGGGTAGTGCAGCCAAAAAATTTAACAGAATGCTAAGTTTCATTCTCAAAAACGTCTCATTGCATTCTCTAAATTGATCCTTCGATATCTGGGGGTATGATGGAAGTGTATAAAATTTTCAACGGGATGGGTAAAATGGATCATAAGTTAGTTATTCATCCTGAATCAATGGTTTCAATGAGGGGACATCAGTATCGATTGGTAAGAGACAATTCTAGGTTGTGGTGTCCAATAGGGTTGTAAATAAATGGAATACCTTACCTTTGGGGGGGGTCATGAATGCCAACACGGTTAACACATTCAAAAAGAAATATGATAAATATATTGGGATAAATCGAGAAGCTATCCATACTTACATGAGACAACCATAATTTTTTGTGAGCAGTATGTATATTTATATTTTATCATAATTATTGGTTTTTTATTCCTCTTTTTGGGTGGCTGTATTTTTATGTAGTTCAGATATATATTCGATATCCATATTTTTTATGGGCACCTTTTTCAGCCACCTCATTGAGCATTCTGTCTGTTGTGTGGCCTTTGTATTTATCTGCCTATATCTCAAAACTTAATTGTGAATTTCAATATTACTTTTTAGAGGCTGATGAAGAGGGTAACCCAGAAGAAAATCATTCTCAGTTGAAAATTCTTTCTCTGAAATTACTTATATCATTTGAAAATGATGACCCAATGGACAATAATCTTCTACAACAAGAACAATTCCTGACAAACAACTATCTGTGTTTAATGCACATGAGAAGTTATAGCACAAAATTATGAGATAATTCACTTTCGCCTGCCCTGAAATTTTCGTCTCCTCAATTTTACTGATACAAAATGACTGCTCACAGATGCAAAGCTCTGTTGTTTATGATTACATACAGGGTGTCATTTTACTCCTATTTATTATATTTATCTCACCAACTGTTTGTCGTAGAGGTATGTTTTTAATTTGAAAAATGCTAAAAATGTGTTTAAAAATAACTCTGTACCAGTTTCAAGAATGAAAATACAATGTGTAATAAAATAAAAAAATATTCACTGAGATATTTGAATTCAAAAATCTGAGGGAAAAGGTAAAATAACAGCATGAATGAGGGAAAGGAGCATTGTCAATTAGTTTATATTGTTCTTTCCCAACTTTTCTTAAATTTTTGAATTCAAATATCTCAGAAAATATTCCTCTTAAACATGATTTTTTTTCCCTCAGGAGAGCCGGGGCAACAACTTTTCAATTCAAAATTAGAGGATCGGGGACCATATAAAAATTGAGATTTATTTATTTGCGAAAATACAGTGTCATATATATATATATATATATATATATATATATATATGTATAATATATTACACTGTATTTTCATTCTCGAAAATGGTTCAGAAAAATTTTTGAAGACATTTTGAGCAATTTTTAAATTAGAACCATACCTCTATAACGAACGATTGATGAGATAAAGGCCACACTAGAACTTACAGGACATTTTGTATAAACAGCTGAAGTTTTTTGTTGAAATAAAACTGTATATATATCTTTCTTTGTCTAGCTGTTTTGTAGAATCCCTAAAGTTACCTAGTTGTCTGTATAAGTTTTTTTTCATATTTTCCATAGACTTCATGGTGATGAAAAATACAAAATTCTGAAGCTTTGGCCAACATTAACTGAGTTTCACTCTTCATTTTTCTAATACAATTGATACGTATGAAAAGAAGTATGATAAACATAGTGGGATAAATCGAAGCTATCCATACTTAGATTAAAGCAACCAATAGTCTTTTTTATGGGCAGTGTATTGTATAGTATTAATTATTAGTTTTTTATTTTGCAATATATGTTTTTATATTGGGTTGCTGTATTTTGGTTACATATGACACATTCATATTTTTTATGGCCATCTTTATTCAGCCACCTAATTGGGAAATTTGCCTGTTGTGGCACTTTTATTTGTATTTGAAAGTTATTAATGATATTCAAAAAGTATGTAAAAGGGGTACTGAAGACCAGAATGAAAATTTAAAACTAAAATGCAGAGGCAAATACACATCAAGTATTTTAGAGTATTGACTGTACAATGACAATTCATTATTTTCATAAAATACAGATAGAATGTTTTATATCAGAACTCAGTAGATATTAAACAAATTAAAAAAATATATTGACTTACATCTAATGCTGGAGATGACAAGAGCACATGCACTGATTGAGTCACATCACAAGCATGTATTCTGTTATGATATGGCACTTTAAGATAATGATCTTCCAAGGTCATGAGAAAATTCAGCAGTGTTTTTGAAGAAATTTTGAAAGTTTTCAGTAAATCTCTCTCCTAGTGGAAAAAAGTTTAAATTAAATCAACGGATAAAAGGATTAAATTTTAAAACTGATTGCTTCTTCACAACATAATTGTTTATGTAGTAAAATTTTATCGGCAGCCTATATACAAGGTGTATATCTAATTCCTCTAATCCAAGCTTCCAAGTTATATACAACCCTTACAATTCAAAATAAATAAAAAAAAACTTATGAAACTTTATAAAAGAGATAGAGAAATTTTGAAGCCTTCTTTAAAACACTGAAATTCTCTGCATAGCTTTTGGTGCAGAACCACTGCATTCATAAAGTAGTTTCACCGGTAAAGCAAGTTCTAGTATAAACCCAACATGATACTCTTCAGTGAAGAAATGAGAATGGAAATGGTTCTGTTGGACATGGTTTGATACCCAGTCATAAAGCTTGAGCAATTTATGTTAGAAAAAAGTTAGCATGTGCACTACAATTTGCGAAAGAAACATGTCCTAGCAGTGAATGCCAGGAATAATTTTTTTTATAATCACTTTCTCTTTTTTTAGATACTTAGATAAGACAACCCTAAATATTTTTTATGGGCATTGTGTTATATTTTACCATGTATATATATTTTTAAATTTTTATAATTGAATTTTTTATTGGGTTGCTATATTTTAGAAATATATAACATCCATATTTGTTATGGGCATCTTTTTCTCAGCACCCACCTCATTGGGTATTTTGCCTGTTGTGGCCTCGTATTTGTGTTTTATTAAAAATATTCTGAAGTTTCACAGATTTTTGATCATAAATCAAGGGGTGTAGACAGCTCAAAATAAGTGAACTTTAACATATAAACCCTGCATATATGATCAAACCCTACTACAATGAACTTCAAAGGCAAATAAATTTGTTTTGCGGCAAGTGATCTAATGGGAAAATCCTGTGGGGACAAGACCAAAAATTTTGTTTATTATAAGTTGGGTTTTCTATGGAAGGATTTGACCATATATTTGCATTAATGACAATTTATGACATTTAGGCTCTTTATGAAGTAACTAGGCAGCTACTTTACACAGTGGTCACACTTCAGACCTAGTAGCATACAGTGAACTTAATGGTTAAACTTTTAGGAATGGTAGAACACACCTAAACAAGCAATTTTTGGCCACATAATGCATGGTCAAAATGAAAGGGATAAACTGATAAAGACCCTGTCATCGAACACAAAAAGCACTGGTTTTACCACTTATCATAACTTCCATTAGGAGTCACCGAAGGGATATCCGGTTTCATGAATCAGGATATTGTTGACATGCATTTTTATATGGCGCTGCAGACAGCAATACTCTAAAAGCCCAAACACTATCAGGAGTGTACCATAGCCTGGCCAGCAAAAAATTTCCAGATCTCTCCTGTCTGGATTTTTGCATATAGGGTCATATGAAAATCCTCATCTTTTTCAAAATAAAAAATCTTGAAATAAAAAATATCTTTGATGAAAACTTTCTTCCAAATTTTAAGCCCAAAAAATCGGGGGTTCCTTACGCATAAAAATACAGTAAATTTGCTACTGAAATGGGTTCAGGCATCCACTGTTTTGGATAAGGTTCTACTGTATAAATAAAAGAAAAAGAACTGAATAAAGGAAAAATCTTGGAAAAAAATGAAATAAGTGTTTGTGCATGTATATATACAGCTGCTGTTGTTAGGCTTATATGTTTTATGGTACAGCGCCATCTATGTATGCCATTTTGAAATACTTTTTACTCTCCAAAATAAAATAAAAAATCTTGTCCGTGACAAGTATTTAACTGCAAACCACACTCTTTTGTGTCAGTTGACTGATTTTATAAAAAAATGAAAAGTGCTACAGATTTTTGTGTGGTTCTTGTATAATAGTTTTAATCAGGGTATTCTGTATATTTTTTTACATGTGGTCATTATATAGCCTACATGTTATTTTATAAAAAGTTTAATCAATCATATTTTCTATCTTACCCTAAATATGTGATATACAACAGCAGTAAGAGGCCTCTTGTCTGAAAGTTCATCAACTTTGAATACATCCATTCCCCACTTATCTACATCTTCTAAGATCTGAAATTATATGAAGTATGAAAAAATCAGGTTTTTATGTTTTCAGTTTTGCTAAAGGAAATTCGAATATAATAAAATGTGTAATATAAAATAATATTTTCAACTTTTTATAATGAATATTGGATTCCAAAGGATGAAGATAATTTTTTTTGATTAGAAGCTAGTCATCGTTGAGTGAGGATGCCTTTCTCCCTCACCGGAAACTAGCCAAAGTAACACCAAGGGACCATATGCACAGGTACTCTGCATCAAACTTAGGACTTCTTGCGTATCTTGTTTGCTCATAGTGTCTTTTTTTTAGTTCATAATTTTCGTGATTTTCCTCGTTCTCTGTGATTTCATTAGCATGATTTTTGTTTGTTTGGATTAATCACTTGGTGTTTTCTTTGTTTTTTCTTGATTTGTGTTAAACGTTCTGTGCTAGTGCTAGTTGCCATCAACTTTTCTTTCTTTCTTTCTAACCAAGCACAACTCTGGTCTATCGCCATGGGCAATTGAAGTTGATATCAGCTATTGGATTTTTGGTTTTGAAAATTCTTTTGTTCCTGTGAAGAGCCCCCATCTTGGATTTGTGAGAAAAGTGATTTTTAATTTCTTTTTTAATTTTTATTTGCATGTTTTCTGATTGATTTAAATTTTCTTTCCTCTCTCTCGCTTTCATTTCATTTGTTCTTCTGTCAAGTTTCTTTCCCATTTTTTTCTTTGTGTATAATCAAATTTTCGCCCATATAGGAGGGAATATTCTTTGTTTTCGACCATTTTTGTGTTTTTCCCCCCGTGTTCTTTGATATACTTTTTCTCAGGTGATTTGGGCATTAGTGTTAGCGAACAGTCTAGAATTTTTTCTGGCTACTCTTAGTAATTTTTGTTATTTGATTTGAGCCCAATAGTTTTAAAGTTTGTAGATAAGTTAGCTAATACTACTAAATGTAGTTTCTATCTTGTTTGTACAAAATATATTTTATACTTTTATTTCTTCCTTGTATTTCAGTGTTGAGCATTTTTTGATACTTTCTTTCATATAATCTTTTGCATAGATTTTATTTTAATTTATAATTGATTATGCTTATTTTAATTTTTTGTTAACAATTCTCATTCTCCTATTTTTAGAAGCATAGTTATATTGTTCCTTATCTAGCTTTAGCACTTTAGCATTATAGTTAGTAAGCCTTGACTAGATTAGTCTTATGTATGGATTGCAATGGAAGTTTTCCCTGATCTAGGGAGATAGGTTGATACTTTTAAATGTGAGGGCTGTTTAGAGAGGGCTAGATTGGAGCTTGAGGTGTTATGGGACAGAGTTAGGGTTATGAAGAATGCTGAGATAACAGAGGCACCTGTCGATGAAGTAGTTAACTCTACAAATAATGATGTTTCAAAGGGAGAATAGGGCAGTTGTAGATAAGGTCACGGAGGATAATGATAGTGGTGTAATTATCTGGGATTCTATGGTTAGGGAACTTTGGAACAGGGCATGTAAGGATTTTTCAAGTTTTGAGCACTGCTGTCTTTCAGGTCAGAAGATAAGAAATGTTTAAAATGTAGTTTGTAGGTGAAGGTTTCCTGAGAGAGTAGTCTTGTAGGAGGGAATGAACCAGGTAGGAGCTAATATTAGTGAGTCTGTCAGATTTACTATTATCCAATCGGGAGGGAGTTCAGATGTGGCAGTGATTCCAGTACTTCCAAGGGGTAGTGGGAGTTCAGGAGTAGGATTCATCACTTTAACTTAGGTCTGAAGGACATTTGCTCCACACTTGGAGTTACGTTCTTGGGAACTGAACACTGGGGTCTGGGAGGTTACTAGGTAGATGGGAATGAATGTATATTGACCCACTGGAAGGAATTGTAGTCCATTGGGGTAACAGAGTGCCTGTGTCATTGTAATGTCAGCTTTTTTTCAGTTGTTTTGATTGTATGTTTTATGTGTTGTGTTCAGTCCAATGAAATAAAAAAAAATTTGGGTTAGTTAATGTTGTTTGTAGCAGTATAGGAGGGGAATTACCAAACTCTTACTTAGATAGTTTCCCGATTGACATTAAAACACAAGGCAAATTCAAATTTGTTCTAATAAATGCCAGAAACTTGGGTAATAAGAAATATTTTTAGAAATTACGATTGCTGTAGAGGGTCTAGATCTTATAGCCATAACAGATTAAGCATCTAAATTGGTAGAAAGGCATGCCAGCCAGTTAGGAGCCTTAAAAAAAATCTCTCTGCCCAGGAGCCCATGACCCTGTTAAGACAGCCCTGGGTAGGAAAGGGAGGTAGGGTCCAGGCCTGTCATTTGGGAGGTTGGGGGATCGCTCCATGGCTATGGACCTTGTTTGTCTATTTCTATTGTATTTTTTTAATAAATCTGGGGATACCCTGGCTTCAAAAAATACAATAAAAATGGACAAAAAAGGTGAAATATATATACATACATATGTTGAGTATATGTTCTTTACCCCATCCCAGAAAAAATTAAATGATGGGCTTGGTGGAGTCTTGATTTACGTGAAATCGTGTTTGCAGGCCAGAGAGTGATACTGAAACTACATGGGTTGAGCTTGAAAACTGCAGTAAGCTTATGGTGTTTCTTGGCCTTTGTTATAATCTACCGAACAGGGATCATAACATCGCTAAGCTTGATGATGAAATTCCCTACATGTGTAAGCATAAGAGGGTTGTTATATTAGGGGATTTCAACTACCCAAGCGTCCACTGGGAGAACTCATCAGTTACAGATCAATATGGCTCTTGAAAACTTCAAGTTCCAACTGCGCGTCAAATACTGCACTGACATGCTTAATAAATTGGCAGTATTTGGCAACATCATCAACCTTTACTGGGTTCTTGGACATGAAAATTTCCAGGGGAATGAACTAGCAGACCAGATAGAGCCAAAGAGGCAGTGAACCCGAAGCTACCTGGACCTGAACCTTTCTATCCTGTCTCCATGTCAACCATAAAAGGAGATGTCAAAAACAATGGATAGAAAATAAACATTTTCGGCAATGGAACTCAAGGCAGGACTGCAGACAAGCCAAGCTGGCCTTGGGAACCCAACCGAATATTGCCAATAAACTTATTTCACTGAATAGAAAACAGATTAAACCGGTTATACAGATAATCACTGGTCATGCTAACCTACTGAATAGAAAACAGATTAAACCGGTTATACAGATAATCACTGGTCATGCTAACCTGCACACAGGACCTATAGGTGAATTTGCATGATTCACCTATTTGTCCTGTGTGCAGAGAGGAAGACGAAACTCCACTTCACTTCACTGTGTGGGACGATGCTCCACCTTCTCAATCCTGAGAAGGAACTACTTTGGTGATCATCAGGTGACACTAAGTGATGTAGTAAATGCAACCAGCATTCACAACTTGGTAAATTTTCTCAATTATACCAAACACCTGAACTCATGGTAAGTATCAATTTTCTGTTCTGATTCATACTCTCATGAGTTATTTTCAATAACCTCATGTTGAGTTTTGGACATATCCTTAGAACTCCTCTGCTCCTTTTTCCTTTAAAAGGGTACCACAGATAGAAGCAACCTCCTCAATTATTCTAATAGGGCCCATATCGGTTTGCAGTTATATCATAATTCCACTCAAAAGGCTCAACAATACGGTAACAGACACCATACCTCACATCCCCTACGCTGGTTGCAAAACTTTTGGGAATTCACAGAATAATACTTCTTCACAAACGCATGACTCACAATTCATGTTACACTACTTGGTGCTAGAGTGATGGGAAAAATTGCCTAAGCTCTTCCTACATGGGACACCAAAGATGATGATGATGATAGAGATCAATATAAGAGAGTATGGGCGGAGATACAGGGGGTGGGACATTGGGCCCCCTAGGGTCAAAGGCAGAGCTGACTGATCCAATGCATATGTGTATATATGAATTGACATTATCACCATCATGCTCCCCCCCCCCCCAGCAATCATCTTCGGAAAGTTAACAAGAGAATGGTTCCCTGTTTTTGAAGAACCAACTTTGAATTTTTGAGGGAAAGGTTAGCTGTAATTTTCAAATACCGGATGGAATCAGTGGGTGTGGTAAGTCATTGAAAGGGATTTAGGACAAAACTATCTGATGTTTTGAATGACATTATTCCTTTTGTTTGTAAAATATAAATTTTTTCATTCTACCCCTTTCTGGTTCATAGATAATGTGCATAATCTTTATCTTGAAAATTGTATTTTATGGGCAGCGTATTATTATATATTTTTTTTTTTTGGTGATATATGCTTTTATATTGGGTTGCTGTATTTTGGTTATTTGACATTCATATTTTTTATATAAATGGGCATAATTTTTTCAGTTACTTCGATGGGCAATTGGCCTGTTGTGGTATTTGTATTTATATAAAAGAAAAGGTATTCAGAAAGTATAAAAGTGGGAGAGGTAGCCTGTTCCCATTTGCTGAAAAAAAGGGGTTGAAGAAAGTGATAAGGGATAGTAAAACAGAGGTTGAATCAAGGTTGGCGGATAACATTGGCAATGACCCAAAATCATTTTTCAGGTATTCATTACAATTACAACATTAAAATCATTACAAGGGACAATTGGCCCCCCATCAATAGAAGGATCTAGGGTAGAGTTCAATGTAGGTATGGGTGGTGCTGTTCAATGGCTTTTTTGCATCAATTTTTAATAGAGATATCTAAAGTGTGAGTGCCTCATGGGCGAATAATGTCCTCAACAATATTCAAGTGGATGATGTGGAAGTCCTAAAACTTCTAAAAAATGTATGTGCTAACAAGGCACCAGGACCACACAATATTCATCCTAGGGTTCTTAGGGAAAGTTTTAATAAATTGTTGGCACCACAGTAGCACAGATTTACAGGAGTAGTGTTGCTGAGGATATTGTACTGGGAAATTGGAAGCTTACTAATGTGGTCCCAGTATTAAAAAAGAACAGTAGCGAAGCCATGACCAAATATCGTTCAGTGATTTCAACAAGCTCCCTCTCAAAAATGTTAGAAATGATTATTAAAAGGTGAAGTGAATAGATGAGAATAATGTATTGTTGGAAAACCAGCATGGATTCAAGAATGGAAGGAAAGTCATGTGTAACCAACCTCTTTTGCTTCTATGGTCACGTGATAAGGCACTGGAAAAAAAAAAAATGTTGACGTTGTTCATCTTGATTTCCAAAAGGCATTCAATTAGGTCAAACATGGTAAACTCTTGATGTGTTTACATGAGATTGGGGGCAAGCAACTTGTTGAATTGGATAGAATTGTGTATGGTTGAGAGATAGATCACAACAGGTTATGGTGAATATGGAATTTTCTGAGGGGAGATTGTCACAAGCAAAGTCCCTAAAAGAAGTGTCCTTGGTCCCATTTTTTTTCCTTTTTTATCAATAAACTCGATCAGGGCATTGATGGGATTGTCAGCAAATTTGCAGATGTGAAACTGATAGGGGCAGTCAGAATCAAAGCGATAAAGGGAGTTGCTCCAGACCAACTCAAATAGGATTGCAGCATGGGCAAATGAATGGAGTGCAACTTTTAGCATTGGAAAGTGCATGGCTCATTTTGGTGCAAACAACCTACATGTCACTTACAAGTTGAATGGTGACATTCTGGATGCAACTAGGATCACTGATTCGGAAATCATCATGAAGTTTAGAGTTTCTCAATATTGCTCAGCGGTGGTAAAAAAAAGAAAAATGCTCAAAGCTGCATTCTTAAAAAGATCTCTTCCTGTTCTCATTCAAAAAAAAAAGTCATAAAGTCATTCTTCCCCCGTTTCTGGGCTTAGTTCATCCTTGACTGGAGTATGCCACAAGGTTTTGGAGACCATACCTATAGAAGGACATAGACTAGATTGAGAGGGTGCAGAGAAGAGCCATGCATGCTGTTGGTAGTATACAGAACTTGAACTATGAAGAGTGACTTGTTTTTTTTAATATGTTTGCATTGAAAGAGTGCAGGTGTCTCTGTAGGATATGATTGAAATTTTCAATGGGATAGATAGGAGGACTATGAATTATTAATACACCATCAATCGACTGCTTTGCCAAGGGGGACACCATAGGGTTGTAAATAAATGGAATAGCATAGCCTCTGGGGTAGTGAATTCTAATACAATTGACACGTTCAAGAAGAAATACAATAAACATGCAAAAACACATTGACTAAAACAATTCATATATTTGGCTCTATTATATTTTAATAACCTGCCAAATGAAATAAAATATGAAAATGAATTAGAGCTTTCAAAAAACTAATAATTAATTCCATTAATTTTTTTATTACAGTAAGAAAATACTTCTCAGCCCCCAGCATAGTGTTGCCACACCAAGGCATCTATAATATTTGTGTTCATTTGTATATTTTGTTTAGTACTTGATATTATCAAAGTTTTTGCCCCCACAGAAAAATTTGTTATATACTCTGAACGGATCAAGTGATTCCTTGAGTATAGAATATTGTAAGTATATTGTATTTTTATTTTCTCATTTTTTTCTCAATAAAACTATATTGGGATAAATCAAAAAGCTATCCATCCTTAGATAAAACAATTATAATTTTTTTGTTGGCAGTGTATTTTATTTTATCGTAACTATTGTTTTTGAGATAACTGCTCTTTTATTGAGTTGCTGTTTAGATATATCTGACATCCATATTTTTGTGGGCATCTCATTTTCAGCCACCTCGTTGGGCGTTTTGCTTGTTGTCACCATTGTATTTGTATTTATAACAAGAAAGAAAATGTTATTATTATTTTTTGCCAATTTGAAGGCACTGTATTAGGAAAAAAAGTAAGTGATGCATGAATATGGTACGATCATTAAATATGTGCATGATCATTCTACTACAAAGTTATTTAAGTAGAAAAGAAAAATATTCAATTTCTTAGGTATCCTAGTAATTAAAGGGTTCTTTTGGACACCAGGTTCACTAAAACCCATTATTCACATATTACTAAAATAAAAATTCAAATTATCTCTCAGCAAAAATATTCATGTGTGTATTGCCTATTATATTTGTGAACCTGAAAATTTCTCATAGGGACTTAAACATGTAGAACAAGATAACAGCTCCCCAGCAAAAAGACTGAAAAATGTCATGTATCCCAGAAGATTAAACACAGACATATAGATGTTCACTCAGTCTTAGGATACTACATTTTTACCATGCATCCTAAAAGTATCCCACATCATTACAAAACTTTCAAGCAAAATAACTTCAAAATGTAAACCAATGTGGAAAATCAACACTATACCATGTTTACTTAGTCAAAGATGTTCATTGGTTCAGGTAAGATTCTGTATTCATATGGAGCTATTTATACTTGAACCATAAAAAATAAAAACATCAGTCAGAGAACATAGAGGAACCTGAACAAGAAGACTGACCCAACCAATATTAATTAGGTCAGTTGAAAAAGTTAGCAGTGACGGACCAGGATTTCAAAGAGGATCCATGGCATCCATTTCGTGGATACTAGGCTTCTTTCTGATAACAAAGTATTTCACTCACCTGTGCTGTGAGGCTATAGATAAATATAAACGTTGTGATAATTTGAATAGGAAAGAATAAGAGACTTCAAAGTAATATCACGGAATAAGCCTAGTGAAAATGTAACACCAGCAAACATTAAAAGTGTATAAACATGGTATTGTAAGACCAATTAATAAAGCTAAATTTCGGAGACCATAAAAATTTCGAAAGAATGTGAAGATGGTATTTTACATTACGATATTGAATACATGAAAAATATTTTTGAATGATGGGTACTGTGCTTGCTCACAGAAAATCAAAAACTCACACAGATGAGAAAATCCTTAATTAATGATTGGAGCATTAAAAAAACATCTGTTTGGATTAAAGTGTGATATAATAAATCGGTGCAAAAAGACAGTGTGACTAAAAAGACTAACCTTGTTCAACTTAACTAGTTTGTGCTTAAAGCATGAAAATATTGATAAGCAAGAAATATTGCATTCAATGACACTGAATTCAAACTATGTATTGAAATATCAGCACAGTATTAACATATATTTTTGTAAGTGCCAGAACATGACACAAAAGCCCCTTTTTTAGTGGATATATCTCAGGTATATCCACTGTGTCATTAGGCTAGTTAAGGCTAAGGCAATTTTAATGAGCACCAACCAATATTTTTAATACACATAATTCTATTTTGTGCACATAATCACATTTAAATCCAAGTTCTGAATTATGGTATTTTAAAAACAATGAAATATTTTTAAAAATTAATTTGCAGGATGAATAAAATTCTCAAATGAGCCAGATTGATCTGCACAAGCTAGAGTTTGAGCATGCAATCATTAAACAAAAGCATTTTTCAATAGGGAAAAACCGTTATTTTATTAAAAGTTTCTATGCGATCTGGTGCATAAAGTAAACAAATACAGAGGGAATACATATAGGGAGAAAATAACTTACCTTTCCGAGTTCTGACTCATATGGTGTATCAACACCAAATTTCGGTAGTTTTGTCAAACTGTTTGTATGACAGAGTGGTTTTTTAACACCAGAAATTTGAGACATTGTCTGACCAGGTTTTAGCTTAATTTGAGAGGCATTTGGTACTTGACTATCTTCTGCTACGAGTGCAGGTAAGTCTAATTCTTGCTGTTTATCTAAAAAAGCAAAGCATAAGACTTAAAATGATAGGGGGGAAAAGCATGCAAGTAATGATGAAAAGTTTTACCCCTGTTTAACAAAACATTTAACAAATTCTTTGCCATTTTTTTTCTAATCCTGAAGAAAACCCATAGAACCTGATATTGAATGTAGTTTTATTTAATAAATAATTAAAATTCTTGAGTAATAACAAAAAAAATGTATGATATAATTTGGGTGGATGGCAAAAAGGATATAGAGCAAAGTTCCTTCCCATTTATAGCTTTTGATACTTATAACAGGAAAAAAAGTATAGAGGCATATGACTAACTCTCAAAATGAAAATCTAAAACCAATATATTTATTTATAATGTCAATGTGCAATCTATTAAATATGAATAAAATTATTTTCCTATGGCACGTATAACTATAAAAGTGTTGATGCTACTTGAAAAAAATAATTTTCATCAGACAGAAACTCTAAAAGACAAGAGTAATCATAACATTTGAATTTATTCACAAAATTTAATGACTTAACATATTGCCTACCTAAAAATGTTGAACAGATATATTCCGATATTTGGCTTCCTGATTTTGAATCAGAAAATATGCTAAGTTCTTTGTTCAGCATTCTTTTGAACTATAATTGGAGAAAAAACACAATTAAAGACTGATTAAGCAGATACGTATTTATATGATGCATACATGAAAAACAACATTACAGTATCATACCACATGTTCTTGACTTTTTTATTGAGCAAAGAATATGAATAACTTTTTTCCAACTATAAAAAATAATTTAAATTCTTTCTTGCAAAAACTATTTTTCACAAAAACTGGAGTAACTCATGAAACAAATGCTTTATTTTGACAATGCATAGGAAAATCTGCCATACAAAACAAAAACCTTTTTTAAAAAAGGTCAGAACAATGAAAATTACAATTTGAAATGAAACTATATTGAAATTATTTAGAAAATGTATTCATTGTATCTAAACATTATTAACAAATTAAAAGAAGAAACCTTGCTTGAAGCCATGTCTCCAACAGAACGATGCGTGTGAATGTTTTCCAGTTGATCCAAACACCAGTCCAGCTCTTCCAGCGTATCCACTGCCAGTTTTGAACATGCTTCATCTACAAAGTGTCACACACCAGGTAAGAATTGTTAATCATTTGACTTCATAATAGTAAGAAAAATCATAGTTTCTCAAACCTTTTTAAGTTCATCCCTGCTGTCCCCCCCCCCCAACAAAAATTTCTCATCACATAGGATCCTATATTGCATCCACCACTATTATCGGCCCCTGGTACATTCCATTGCTCTCTTTCAGAAGGAGATATTGCTCACTTTGGGAAACACAGGTATACATTATGATTTGGGAAATCAAGAACCACAGAATGAAAAGAAAGTTAAAAATCTATTAGAATATCACATATAGCAGCATCTCATTGTACACCTCACAGCAGTGCCGTCTTAACTCATGGGGCCCACCCGGGGGCCTCATAAAAATGAGAACTAATTGAAATTTTCGAGAATTTTCCAGGTAGGGCCTCAGAAAATCCAATTGGTCCGGGGGTCCATGATGCTCTTAAGACGGCCCTGCCACACAGAAAAGCCTGAAAAGTTGAAAAAAATGAGAGCACTGAACACGAGTACAAATATTGCCAAGTAAAGAAACCACACCTTGTGAAAGCATGCTTGAAGACTTATTCTTGATAGCTTTACAAAGCTCATCAACGGATCACTGTAGCAAACAAACTGAAGACTTTCTTCACAGGCAGCATCTGCCTTCTCCTCACATAGTAGGACCAGGGACATATCTGGGATCTCTTATACTCATGTACAGACAAATTTTTCCCTTCTCTCCCTCCTGTGTCACAATAATTTAAAATATGTCTGTTCCTCAAATTTTTCTGCCTAAGGTTGCTGTATTTGTTTGTTTATACTTAAATAGGGCCATTGAGTGGGATGCATGCCAGAATGCCTAATTGACTTCCTCTAACAAACTCGAGTAAATTTGGGGTGATTATTGCTTTATTTAAAAATTCAGGCACACCATCGGATATACCTTCTCATTCATCTTAGTAAATCTATCTAAACAGGCCTCAGTTCATCAACCCTTTTGCATTAAATATCAAACATATCAAAAGTGCACAGTGAGGAAATACAGGGCCTGTTTCTCATAACTTCGGGTCCTGGGAAAATACAAATTTTTGTGTATTTCCCCTTATATAGTGTTCTTAGGGCAGAAGCATGGGGAGGGCTGTGCCTATAACACAAAAGGCAGCCAATTTCTGGCCCCTGGGCACGTAACCTGTTTGTCCATATGAGAAACACGCCCTGAGGAAATATAAATAAATAACATACCTGAACTTGGCTTACCAATTGGCATACTGGTGTTTGCTGGTACAGGCTGTCCCTTGCTTGATCTAAGCAATAGACAGAGATCAACACATTAAAAACATGATAATTAGTGGTAAAAATGTATTTAAATCTGTTATATTTATCTTTTCTTTTGCTAAAAATATCCAAATTTGCAACAGAAACATACAATAATGGTATAAACAACATGTGATCAAATTCATTTTCATCATCTTTTCTTTTGATTCGTGTGTGTTTCCATAACACCCTCAGGACATGTAAGGGACACACAGCTTCAATCAAAAGTAAAAAACTTTCATTTCAACAAATTTTAATCAATCATGATTCGGAGACCATTTTGGTCATTTTCGTTTTTGATGCTATAAGGAGGCTTCATAACTTTCTGAATGCTCATGACATCTATTTGGTTTTTATCATTTTTGCAACAACACTGCAATGTTATGTTCACAACTGGACATTTAGAATGGGACCTACAATAATTGGAAGCTGATTTCATTCCCTGGATTTTAACCCAGAACCATCAAACTGGAAGTTGTGAGTTCACTATTTGTGTTCCAGGCTGCTCTGAATCCAATCTAAATATTTTTATAGAAACCAAAAAAAAAAAAAAAATTATTGCATTCCTAAAAATAAGTGTCATAAGGGTATATATGAAAAAATACTGTATGCGTGAACTACAAGGCACTACCCAGGCACATCAAGTGCAGAGGGGGCCTTATGAAAAAGAGATCTGATTAAAAACTTTGAGAGTAAACATGAAATTGGTAGGCAGACATTTTTAGCCAGATAGGGGCCTCAGAAAAATCACTTTGCCTAGAAGCCCATGATGCTCTTAATGACTACAACCTCAGTGTGTAGCAAGAGTTTTACATGCATGGGCGGAGATACGGGGGGGGGGGGCGTGAGGGGGGCATTGCCCCCCCAGCATCAAAGGTGAAGTCGACAGATCTAATGCATATATGTATAGATGAATCGACATCATCATCATCTTGCCCCCCCAGACTTCCGAGTCTATCTCCGCCTATGTTTACATGTGAAGGTACTATTTTCAAAGTATGTACGATAATTTGAGATGTTGTAAATTGTAAGTACAGTCTGCCCTCTGCATTCACAGATTTCATATTCACGGTCTCCTTCCCAGTTTTCTGTAGAACACTGTTGCACAGTGTTAATTCCTGTATCAGAACAAAATATAAATTGTACATGTCTAATAAACATTTTAAAACCCCTCCTGAAGTTTTTGCTAGTGCTTAAATTCTCTATACGATTTCTAACTCCAAATCTTGCATTCAACTGCTTTTTCGAATGTTATATGTAAGTTTATAGCTCGCTATACATATTACTCAATGATGATTGTGTAGGCATTCGAAGAAGATGCAAATGCAGGAAACATGTTAAAATCATGGATGGGTTTCACTGATGCCATTAGCATCATTGCTAGAACTGTGGAAGCTATAAAAGATGGGAAAATCTCATATTGGGAGAACTTTCAGTCAGAATGTGTGCCTGAGAATACATCAATTTCTATAGAGCCAGCTAAAAATGGTAAAGAAAGTCACTGTTATGTAAGCAACGCAGGTGGATGGAGAAAGGTTCAATGAAGTGGATATAGAAGAAATTTGAGAATTAACAGTAATTCAGAAATTGACAGGGGAGGAATTAATCCAACTGACTGCTTCTGAAATTGAAGCGATACAGCATGATGATCAAGATTAAGAAGTGGACGACAAATCCATTATGAGGAACATATCACAAGAGCTTCATAAGTTTAAATCGTCAAAGAATTGTTTCCAAGATATAAACATACCCATCTATGGTATGTTTTTCACACATAGAAAAATTGGAAGAGGAAGCCTTGTTACCATACTCTTTCTTTCAAACCAATGGTCAAGGCACTGTCAATTTTAGCCATTACTCCATTGAGGGGGCTGGACCATGTAGTAAATTACTATACTCTGACGAATTAACTGAAATGAAGAAGAAATGGCTAAAAGACATTGTACTATTTTTTTAAAAAACATTGTTGAGAATTGCTGGATGCCACTGTACTTCTGCTGCACAAAGGAGATATAAACAAGATGTCTAAAGAAGTAAAGATTCACGGTTAGTGTTATTTTTGTGGTCACCCCCGTAACGTAACCCCAGTGAATACAGAGGGACTACTGTATAATACAATACAATGAGTTCTTGCTTGACATGAATTAAATATTTTTTATGATGGAAATAATCAAATTTATGTTTTGTGGGTTGATGCAAAACATTTTTCAGTGTTTCTTTGATTTTGACTTAACGAGGTTAGATTGTACTTTATTTAGTGTAATCTGTTTTCATTTGATGATTTTATTGCTTTATATAGTAGGGGAGACTAGGGCTCTTTGTCACATGGGTAAGTTGTCACACACTTAATTACTCTGAGTATAGATGGTGCCCACTGTCCATGATGGTACAGTTTGTGCATCTTGTTAAGGGGATTCTTCTTAGCATTCATCTGCTTCTGACACTTTTGTAAATTTTTAGAAAGACTTTTCTGAATTTTAATTGGATTAGTAATTTTTTGTTATCTCAGTTTATATTTTATTTTAATGGCATGCCTTTATTAAGCAATTTTATCGAGTATGTATATTATAAAGTAATGTATAAGCTATTATTTTGCATAGTTGTAAACTTCCTTGTTAACAAAAAAATTGCTGTTGGATTGAGTTTTTTAGAAATTTGGATTTGGGGCTAGTTGTCCCAGACGAAACAGGGTTAGTTGTCTCATGTGACAACTTACCCCTAAGGGAATTACAGTGTGTTAATTTGTCTTCACTTTGATTTATTTCACTATGTATGAAAAATGAAAATATAATACTATATTATAGTGAATTCATCAACTTTATTTCAATGTAGGCTGAGAAATTACAATTTCAGAAAATATTATGATATATGCAATCAGCGTTGATTCCAGGAGTGAGTCTGGGGGCATGGGGGATCCAGCTCTTTTTTTTTTGGATTCTCCTTGAATTTATTTATTTAAAATGTTGTGATGTGTATTGATAAAAATTCTTAATAATTTGGAGGTTTTAATTTCACTCTGTGTGGTATGGGACTCGTTACAACCCTCCACTTTTTGTTAAGATGCTACTGCTGTGCACAAGTAACAACGCTTAGTACAATAGCCAAAATCACTGTTCAAAAGCGGCCATAAGTAAAATTCAAACAAATTGCAATATAATTACATTGTCACCATTCATAATTTTTGACTGTAACAAGCAAGAGAAGTGGGATACATAAAAAAATACCTATATAAACCTAAGTAATTAACTATTTCAGCTTTTTTCCCCCATTTTGATGGCCAAGTTGACAATAAAATAGAGTTGAAGAAGAGAATTCATGATAACTTTTATAAAGCTTATTTAGCTCCACCATTTTCAATGTTTTATAATGAGCGAATGCCTAATTAATGTGTGACAATTCCAAGGTCTGTGACAACTTGCCCTGTATATGGGGTTAGTTGTCACACTCGACAAGAAATTTTTAAAAATTTATATTTCATAGAAAGGAGATTTTTTTTTGTACCTGGAAAAAGCTCTCGTACACACCGAATGTTCAAACTTGATGTAGATATATCAAACATTTGAACTGGTTTGAATTACATACCCAAAATTAATTAAATTCAAAAAATGTGACAGCTATCCCGGGTCTCCTCTAATTTAAAATAATTTTTGTCCAAACATGAAATTTATAATACTTATGTCTTTCTTTATTTTATTTAACATTAAAATCCAATAACGTCTATATCATCTGAGTTTTTGTTAATCTATATTTTTTTATCAGATGTGGGATTGATATTCTTTCAAATAAGATGTTATATTCATTTTTATTTCTACAGTTGTTCTTTGTGCTGCATCTAAGGGAGCCATCAACTCTTTTTTACTGCTCGCTTATGGGAGAACGAGGTGCTCGTCATGGTGCTATTGGTATTTTTTCCTCCATCTCCTCCCGGTTAAATCCTCGTGGGACATCATATGCCTTGGAATCGATCCATCAAACCCTCTCGCTCTCAAAGCAGACATGTTCCTCGTCTCCTGGTGCCATCTGGTTTTCATTATTGATCAAGAAGTGGGCGTATCACTGCTCATATAAATTCACCGTTCTCCGTGGACAGTCAAGATGCGGGATCAATATTCTTTCAAATACGATGTTATATTTGTTTTCATTTCTACAGGTTAGTTCCTTTAAGATTTTTACTTTACTGTTTTTTAACTTACATCAATTGGTTAATTTTTGTGTCGATCCCGCATCTGGCATTTGAATCTGTTTTGTACAATGTATTTATATTTGTTGCTCCATCATCAACCTCCTCTTTAGTATATTGTTCATTGAAAAATCCCTTTCAGTCTCATACATATAACTTTTATTCAAATTTGTTCCATTCAGCACAACTTTCGTGTTACCCACATATCCTATATACTCTCTTGGCTCGCTTGCTTTTAGTGGCTGGAGATATCGAATCCAACCCTGGTCCCAGAGTCAACCACTTCCCAACCTGCTCTCAAAACAGATCAAATTTTCCACCTATAACTACCACACCATCAGATAATTCCTCCGATTCATCCATTCTTCGTAATATTCAAGATACCCAAGTAACTATTCTAAACCAACTCACCCTTCTCACCCAGAAACAAGACTCATTCAGTCAGAAGCTTAATGGATTATGCGTCTTAGTGCAGTTGAGGAGAAACTTTTTCCTGTAGAGGAACTCCAAAATCAAGTATATGATCTCTCCTCAAATCTGTCCGAACTACAATCCTCCTCCACCATCAAAATTACTGATTTGGATGACCGTTCCCACCAGGACAACCTGATATTTCAGAACATCCCAGAAAAAGTTGATTTTGAGTCCCCCTCCACCCTGGAATCCAAAATCATTCAATGCTGCTCCGACCACCTTGAATTAAACATTTTACCTAGCGATATAGACAGTTGTCACAGAATAGGCCCTAAAACAGCCCTCGGGTGCAGATTCTCAATCATCAAATTTAACAAATTCAAAATTAAGTGACATTCTAAAAAATGACTTTAAGTTAAAAAATAGTAACATATCAATCTCGGAAGACTTCTCATCCAAAACACGCAAGCTTCGTGGGAAAATCTGGAAAGCTTCTCAAAAATTTTGTGATAGGGGCCTGAAGGTGAAACTTTATCATAATTTTGCTCTTATCAATAACTGTAAATATGTTTGGGATCCCACTACCAACGATATTGTCCCTATCTTCCACACCCAATCTAGTAGTAACCCTTTTTCGCCTTCCCACTCCTCTCAAACCACAATGGCCCCTTTAGGCCACCCCTCTCCCAGAACACTCGCATCATTCACCCAACCCCAAAATTGAAAAATAAAGACTTCAAGTTGGGAACACCATTAACACTAGAAGTTTAAGAAATAAAGTTGATTTTCTGGAATCGATCTTGCTGAGTCATAATCCCCACTTCCTTGTAGTTACAGAATCATGGTTAGACAATACAATCTTTTCTGGAATTTTACCTCCTGGTTTCAATGCTTTTCGAAAAGACAAACTCTCGGGGAGGGGGTGTTGCACTAATTTTCAATAATTCTATCCCCCTTACTGAAATTCCTTTAGATTCTGACCTACAAATCATTGGGGCCAACCAAACTGTTTCCCACTGGCCTTATTTTCAATATATTTACAGCCTGCTTCCGATTTTCACTTCTTTGTCCAACTCGAATCAATTCTTGAAAGTTTCCTTAATACACATTCTCTTCTTATCTCTGGAGAATGGAACCTCCTGAGAATCTACTGGAAAAATCTGAAATCACTGTCTGACAACCACCGAATCAACAAGTCTTGGACATCTATAAATTTAATCTTGTCCGAAACATCTTAGTACCAACAAGAACTACTGTTCACTCCAGCTCCACCCTCGATCTTATCGCCACCTCTAACCGAATTCAAATTCTGGATACTTACACCTTCGAAGGTTGTTCAGATCATAATATCCCATTTATTGATTTCTCTCTTCATAACTCTATCCCTTCTTACAAATTCGCTCCCAAACGTAATTTTAACAAAGCCAATTATTCTTTAATGCAGTCCATTCTTCGCTCCAATTTCAATGATTTTCTATCGATATCCGTCTCAAATGATATTTACATCCTTTGGTCAACTACTTTTAGACTTATTATAGACAAATGCATAGCTACAGTCCCGATAAAATAGTTTCTGCTAAGTTTCTCCACAGTTTTTGGATCAACAGAGACATCATTCACCTTAAGAGGAAAATCCCGCCTTCAAATATAAATCCAACAAATCCAATGCAATCAAATCCTCAATTTCTACCTCCACTCGGAGTCTCAAGAGCCTCGTCTCTACACAAAAGTCCAAGTACCTATCCCACTCTTTACCAAATTACTTAAAAACAAATCCTACCAAATTTTGGAACTTCCTCAGACATAAATCTGTTGGACCCACTTCTCTCAAAATCTCAAATAAAAACGTCTCGTCTCCTTCAGATATTGCTACTGAATTCAATATTTGGCCTTCTGCTCAGTTTTCTCTCTCTCAGTGTGTGTGTGTGTGTTTTTTTTTATCCCACTCCACCACAATACTCATTCGTCGATTCTGTCCATAACTCAAATTCGGTCCTTTTCACTAAAGAAGGTATTTTGAAGATACTAAAAAACTGAAACCCCATTCTGTAGGCCCCGATGACATTTCAAACGCCATTCTCAAATATTGCGCGGAATAAATCTCTATCTTCTAATCTTATTTAACGTCTCACTAAATACTGCCATACTCCCCACCAATTGGAAAATCAATAAATTATTCCCATCCACAAAACCAGTCTCCTCTCCGACCCCCTTAACTTCAGACCAATATCGATTACTTCATCCTGTTGTAAGATTTGCGAACATGTTATAGCAAAGGAAATCCATGCTCATTTAGACTCCATTAACTTTTTCTTTCAAAACCACCACGGCTTTAGACGATCCCTTTCTACTACATCCCAACTGTCTCTTTTCATCCATGACCTTTCCAAAGCCATTGATGGGAAAGGTACAAACTGATATCATCTTGGATTTCTCTAAAGTCTATGATAAAGTTCTACACAATAGACTCCTCCTTAAACTTTCAAATCTTGGTCTTAATGTACAATTGCTCAAATGGTTAGCTTTCCTAAAAAATCGTAAACAATTCGTTCATTTTAAAGATCATGATTCACCTTTTTCCACTGTAAATTCAGGTACTCCTGAAGGAGCGGTTCTCTCGCCTTTACTGTTTTTAATATATATAAACGACCTCCCTGAAACCCTCAACTGCACCATTAGATTTTTTGATGATGATTGTGTAATCTACTGCGCAATTAATGACAGATCTGATCAAGAAATTCTCCAACGTAATCTTGTTTCCATCTCAGATTGGTGCTCATGTTGGCACATGCCTATTAACCTATCTAAAACAGTTTTCATGAGAGCTACACATAAAACTCTTCCCTCGAATTTTCATACTTGATCAATAACGTAACCATATCCCAAGTTTTTCAATTTAAATATCTGGGAGTCATAATCTCAGCTGATCTTCGTTGGAATAATCGTAGATTATGTCTACCAGAAATGCCTCAACAAACTTTTTTCCTCCGCCGTAACCTCAAACATTCTACTCGTGATGTTCGACTTCTCTACTACCAAACTTATATTTCTCCCGTTCTTTCTTATGCAGCTGAGGTCTGGGACCCCAACACCTATAGTAACATCGACAAACTTGAATCTATCCAAAATAAATCCGCCCGCTTTATTCACGACTGCTGGTCATCTTTTAGTTCAGTTTCCGATCATAAACTCAAACTTAATCTCCACCCACTTGCTACTCACCAACTTATCTCCCGCTTAGCCATGCTTCACAAAATTATTCATGGTAATTTAAATTTCGATACGTCCGGTACTTTGTCTAGGCCTTCCTATGTTTCCAATAGACTTGACCATCCCAAAAAATTAAAACCTATTTTTGCCTCTACAGATTGTTTTAAATTCAGTTTTTTTCCCAATACCATTAGTTGAATGGAACAAACTCTCCTCTACTATTGTCAACTCCCTCACGATCTCCGATTTCTTGTCAAATATTTCAAAGCATAAGTGAAATCTACAGCGTCCTCTTGTATAGGCCTTGGGCCAACAATATTGTATAAATAAATAAATCAGATAATCGAGGCCTTACTGTATATGCAAGGTGTAACAGTAACTAGAAAAGTAAGTAAACTATTAATACCAATTGCAATTAATCAGATTTAATTGCGATCAACCAGTTTACACAAAGCTCATTAAAGAAAAAGTCATCCTGATTTTACTGAATTTTCTGATAAAACAAGAACAACTTACTTATTTTGTGAAATATTTGTGATGCATAAATAATTGTTCCGCACATTTTTTAGACTTGCAAGGATTTGTGCAAATGGAGTAACAATAAGATCTTCACAATGTCTGAAAAATGAAGCAATGGGCTTTACATACATATATTGTAATTTTTTTCACACATTACAATTTTCGCGCATCTCTACAAATCTATTACCTTAAAAATGTATCTAAAAATACAAATTCAAAATTTGCATAGTGTAATAAATATCTCACAGGTTAATACCACTAAAATACGATTATAATATAGAATACAATAATATTTCAGAACACTCTAGCATGCTTAGTTTTCAAAATACAATTAACAATGTACAGTTTGTTGGATTCATTAGGATTGCAGTGTTGAAACAAGGAAGAAAATAATTTTATAGCTCATAAAGGTATTAATAAAGCATGCTTCTCTAAAGAATACATTTTTTGATGCACACTATCCTCAAGAAAAAAAGAATCAGCAAAATCGATTTTTTTCAAGTTTGTTGAAAACTGTACAATTAATAATGCTGGTCTATTTACAAATCCTTGAATGTTCAAAAACTGCCCTGCTCATTTTCTTGATTTTACTGATTTCTACAAGCAAATAATGATGACTTCACTACATTAGAAAGTGAAATAAAGCCAGGAATAAATGATAACCCCCAGAAAAAAACAGAAATTTAGCGAATATGAATTGTTCAGTTTTTTTATTAATGCAATTTACAAGTAATAAATAATAAAGCATTAAGCATTAATAAAAATAACTAAGAACAACAACAATTTAGATGATAATTTTACTATCAGTTCTACTAAATAAAATCCCTTATTTTATCATTTCATATATATATATATATATATGAGAACTAAAACGATAAGAAATTAGTATTTTTTTTACTTTTATAATATATACATACACATCTTACTTACAACCCCAGATGCTGACATTGATTCATTAATATTAATTTGAACATAAAACTAATAAATGTGAATCAACCATGACATTTGTCCACACAACATAAGAAAAATATTTTGGAATAGAAAACAGTCAACAAACAAATCCACAATTTTTAAAATCATTATAAAAGAATATGCTTTATAATTTTGACAGACTGTAATGTAGTCTGAAAGAAGCTAATTTCTCAGACTGAAAAACTTAGATTCTTGTACATTTGTTTCTTAACCCTATCTTTAATGTTTCATGCTTTTTGATTCATTCTGTTTGTATTTAGCTTTGCAATTAATACAAACAGCACAAATCTTACCTGGTATGTTTGTACAGTCTTATTACTGTTAACCCATTAACGATGACTTTGATTTTTTTAATAACAAAAATAATGAGTGGAACCACTTCCATTTATTGGCAAAGAAAAACTTAAAATTTAGAATGGCAAATTTTCTTACCAACTGGTGTGAATGGGTTAAAGCAATGTAAACATGCTCATATTTTTATGGTAGAAAACATTAAAATTGGTTAAAATTGTTATATATTTAATACCTCAACATACACATTTCAAAATGTGTATTTTTATCACATAATTTAGATGCAAGAGATCAATTATCTGAAAGAATGTCATTAAGTTTATGAATACAGACTCAATTTCTAACGTGACAACTTGAATAGATATATATTGATAGGGTATTTTTTGAAACGCTGAAAACAAATCTGATGCAGATATCATGAAAAAAAGTTCAATAGAAACAGTTTCTGAGGAAAGAAAAGATCCCTTCATCAAAAAATAAAGTTTGAAATTCTGAGCTTAAAGACTTGAACCTAAATTAAATAATTTGAACTGTATCGTTATTCACTGATGACTCAGTCACATTCAATGGGAAAACATGTTTTTTGCAGATTCTCAGAAAATTTTGTTTTATATTCTTATAGAACAACTTTGAAGGAAATTCAATAAATCTACATAAGTGTTTAACTTGAATAGAAATGATGAAATTATGAGACAAAATATGAATTCTTTTATTTTTTCTTCGTTCAAAAAGTATTACATGATTAAGTGCAGAATAGTTGAGTAGAGTTTCATAATTATATAGTAAATGAAAATAAACATCGAATAATTAAATCAACATACTACCAGATGCATAGGCGGAGATAGACTTGGAAGTCTGGGGGGGCACGAAGATGATGTCGATTCATATATACATTAGATCAGTCTACTTCACCTTTGACGCTGGGCATTGCCACCCCCGTATCTCCGCCTATGACCAGATGATTCTGATAGAACTGGACTCTATCTGATGAACTTGTTAATAATTCTGCAAGTATACATGTAACTGCGCCCAATTACAATATAACAATTTTTGGGCTGTGCTGCACTGAATGTGTGCAGTTATCTGATAGGTGGAAGTACTTATGTCACAAGGTTCAAAGACACATGCCAGTGCCCAGACAACAATCAAGGGAAACAATGGCAAACACTGGGTATTCATTATCATTATTAGGGCTCAGATTTTTATAGCATGTCATATTTTTGAGCTACTATTACTAATACTTCACGAAACACCAACTCTGGCCATATCGCTATATTGCAAGTTACTGCCATTAATGAGATGGGTTGGAAATGAAGGCACTGTCTATCGGTGGTTGCCTCAAGTTCATTAGGGGAAATATGTTATCTATATCCTCTTTTGGGTTCGAACCTGGGACTGTGATAGCAACCTTCACAGTGGTAGACAAGCATATTACCACCATGCCACTCAAGCGTGCATTTTTGAGCTATTGATCAGTGATCGGTAAAATTTTAAGAATTTTCAAGCAAAAGATATTTTTTTGTCATTTTTCACCGAAATTTCAATTTGTGGGCATTTTCTTCAGAGATGTAGTACTATGCACTTACAATAAATTCTTGTCTTTTCTTCTTTTTTTTTTTGAAAAAAAACAACTTTTGTGCATTTTCAGCCACCACTCTCTTGTTCTCGAAGGATCCTTTTGCTATGTTTCTGAATGGCACGTCAAGCACTTGCGAAAGATGTTATTCATTTAGACACTCAAAATGCATTCAATACATTTTCATCATGCCTGAACACAGTAAAACTCCAAAGCTCTATAACAATGTGTTTTGCATTATGTTTTGAAGTAAAAAAAATAATTTTTCCAAACTTCCCCCTAAAATTTCCACTTACCTACGGTTGGTAGTTGCTTCCTTTGTTCATTTCTTTAATCCTGGTGTTATCTAAAGTTGAGCACTCAGAGTAAAAAGCTACAGAGTTTTTTGCAAGACTTTGGGGAGAACATTTTCAACACTGATAGCCACTGTGCGGTCATGTGGGCATTGTGAGGTATGCTTCCTTGTCCAATGGATGGGGCGCCAGAAACTCTCCTCCCCCCCCCCCTGCTTTTCCCTAGTTCATTTCCCTCCCAATTGGAAACACAGATGGCATCAGTAACTTCAATCACAACATTAGATACACGTGCAGACGGTTATGTATGTTAGATATCAGTTGGGTATAGAACACATATAAACACTTTCAGCAAAACTTGCATCTGGAAGCCGATAAAAGTTTAGTAAATTGCCCAATGATGGCAGACTGGAGTGATGCTCAATTTAAAAGGAGGACAGATGGTACCACTATATTTTATTTTGGTAAAATATGTTAAAAATTCCAGCACAAAACCGATTTAATCTACAGCAACATTGCAATTCAGCTTGAGAAAAAATCAACAAGATTGTGGAAACTAGATTTCTGCTTTATGACAAGCTTCTTCAAGTATTAATTCATTTGGTAATTTTTCCCAAATTTAAAAAAAAAAAAAACTCCTTTGCAAAATGGTTTCAAGAAAAATTTCAGAGAAGAAAATAAAAAAATAAGTTTTTTTTAAACATTTGAAACTGCATCTCATAAAATTCAGTGCAATTCCAGAACGCACTGAAGAACAGTTATTGTGCATAAGGTAGGCATGGTTCTCATTTCAATTCGGTGAGAGAATTATAATTGAAAACATAAATTGATGAATTTTTTGTTTATTTGTTAACTTAATAAGGTAAAAAGCAATAGCAGACAAAAAAAAAAATTGAATAGTGGGAAAATTAAAAGGTCATATCTTTGAGTTATAAGGTCATATTTTCCTATACTTGCATATTTTTGAGATTTTTAGGTCATAAAAATCTGAGCCCTAATCATGTTAGATAGGGGATCTCAATCTGGGCTCAGCATGCCCTTCATAGGTAGCAGCCACAAGACAATAAAATAGATCAGTAAATTTGATTAATAAATAAAAAATGGGGACCTATGGTGCTTCATTATAGAAATTATAGGATATTAAGGGCTCCACAAGTCCAAAAAAATTGAGAACTGCTGTGTTACATATTATTATGTCCTAATTGTGAGCAATTTACATGTACGCAAAATAATTGACAAATTGACTGGTCCAGTTCTATAAAAATCACTCTGCAGTTTCACACAAAGAAAATGTTCTACCAATATTATTTTTATTTTAGTAAAAGTTTGTTGAATGAATGAGAATTGTGCACTCATTTGAGCTATTTTATACAGATGTGTTAATACACTTATTTACAAAAAATTATAGTTTTTATAAAACAATTTTTATTTACTGTGTCAACACACGTACAAAACTTTCCACCAGATTAAAACATTACGTACATAATAGTACATAATATTTCCTACCCAGAATATACGAATCCTGACTGTAACTTTTCCCAGAATGATGAACGTTGTTTAACACGCAAAACTCCAGTACTGAGTGTTCTGGGTAACATACTCTCCTCTTTGTATTCCATTTTCAAACAGCTCGAAGAAAAATCCTATAAAGTCATCAGCAGTCACACCTTGTGTAATTCCACAATGAGAATATTTGCTGATTTAATGGTTGATTATAAAACAGGAATTCATGGATCTCAGCTGAATCAACCTTGCTTTGACTGCTTTCTTCATTGAATCACCCATTTTCAAAGCTCTTATTAAATTAAATATTGTATCTTTCTTAAGAATTTCAGTGTCCTGCAAGAAATATACAAAAACGTCACTTTGGTTTGTTGCATTAAACTAAGACTAGTAAAATATAATCATGGATGGTAGTGAAGAGCTAATAACACATATTATAGAATATGTAACCATGTTTTAAAATCTGTTTTTGTATGAATTTTTTCTCTACTGAAATTTATTAGAACAGTTCCTTTTGTTATAGAGAAAACAATGCTGCCCTCTGCTCCAACCCCCACTGAAGCAACGATTGGGATCAACATTCAATACTGATGATTTTTAAGGAAAGTGATATTTTTGCTTGAATAGCAGAAAAAAATTCATAAAATGTGTCAAAATAAAATCACATAAATCACATTGGTATTTAACACAATACCCCATCTTAAATTTTCTCTGATAGTTTAAACCACCAAACTATCAAAAAATGACTGATATACAAATACAAGGCAACAACAGGCAAAATGCTCAACGAGAAGGCTGAGGAAAAAGATGCCCATAACAAATATGGATGTCATAATATTTCTAAAATACAGCAACCAACTCCCAAATTATAAAAACTAAAAATTATGTAGGGTCAACTGGGATAAGTGTGGTACAGAAAATTAAAGTTTGATTTTTAGGCAATGCTGTGGGTAAACTAATAGAGCAGCAAAACAATTTTTTTTTTATTTTGTCCATAAAATAATTGACAAATAATTTTCAATCCAATTTGGGACAAAAGTATCATAGTTTTAACAGCATTCTAGTTGGTATGTTCCTTTTAACCCCAAGTGCGGTTTCAAAAGGGGCAAGTGTGGCAGCAATTTTGTTTCCACTTACAAAATACCAGAGAAGCTATAAGAAGCCATACCTTTCTTTTCTCTCCATGAGGATTTTCTTGCATACCTCAAATGATAAATAGTCTTCCAAACATTGAATACAAAATATGTTAAATACAAAAATCCTGAAAAGTCATTAAAAAATATACTACCGGAAACCAACACTTTCTGTGTGAAAGCAATACAGTTAAACGATAAACATGAATGCAAAAAAAACATTCAGAAGAAAATGAATTAATGTACGATGAAAAACTGCAACATCTTAAGGGTGAAGCATTCGAAAGATAAAGAAATATGAAAAGGTTGCTTCAGAATTGTTATATTTGAGGTGATAACAGTTTCAACCAATTCAATAGGTCGTATGCTGCATTTACATCAGAGATAAGAAGATTTGGATGAGCTGTAACTACCTTCAGATATAAATTCTTGAATCAAAAAAGGTCTTGTAATCATCCACCAAGTTTCTATTGCATAAGTTATATGTGTGTTTGCTGCACATGGAATCTTATAGATGCTGCACATCATATACATGCTAAATGGAGTTAACATGGGTAGTGGATTGAAAATCAGTTGTGCATATGAAGATTTATACATGTTCACAAAAATACATTTCTTAAAAAATATTAAAATTTCACGGGTGCCATACTTACCATCGCGTATAAAAATATACGATGGGGTAAGTGTGGCACCACAGTCAGGTCCACCTTAAGAACATCATGGGCCCCAGGCCAATTCATTTTTCTGAGACCCTACCTGGAAAATTCTCAAAAAATTCAACCACTTCTCGTATTTCGGAGGCCCTATTCTCTCGAGGCCCCCAGGCTGTGACCCATGCGTTAAGACGTCACTGGCCCTAGTTTATTTCATTACTGCTAATTTTAAAAAATATTCTGATTATATATATACTAGTATCTAAATAAAATCCTACTGAGTATTTTTGTAAAGATTTAGTGTGATTACTTTTTTATGGCAGAAAATATCAGAATTTGAATAAACACACAAACTCTGAATTTTAATTTCCTTGGTAGTCAGGCCCATCATTTCAACTTCCGTGGGGGCAAAGAACATATACTCAAAGTAGGTATGTGTGTGCACATAGGCGTACACAGTGTTTTCTCGGGGGGAGGGTTCAGATTTTTTCCCTTCTGGGGGGGGGTTACGTTTTTCTGCAAAATAACACTATAATCTTGGCTCAAGGGGGGGGGTTTAGAACCCCAAACCCCCCTTTGTGTATGACAATGTGTATATACACTATTTCTAGTGTATTTTTAAAGCCGGGAGGGGGCGATTGCTTTCTCCCTGACCCTCCCAAATGACGGGTCTGTTGGTAGTATTATTTTGGTGACAAAAATATTTATTTTTAATTGTGCTTTCTTTTAAATTAATATAGAGACCTCAGAGAGAACTTACTATAAAGTAAAATATGTTTGATATCGAGCTACATTATTTAAAAAAATAAAAAATTACAGCCTGCTGCCACACTCACCCCGGGTCAACCTTATTTGGAATTATTGGTCAAGTCTATTGACTGTCAGTTTGGTCCTTCCCCTCCGATAGAAATTTCTAGCTACGGCCCTGATACGAGTGCTATAAATGATAAATTTCATTTTTTCACCAATACATTTTAGAAAGAACTTTGGAATTCTGACAGAGTAATAAAATGATGCACATTTTGTATTCGTATTCAAAGATGTAAAATTTTCGGCGGGAAAATGAAATTTAAGCTGAAACTGTGCGGTTGAATATCATTCTTAATTTCATTATTCGAAACCACAACAGTTCAATCACAGCTACTACGAAGAAAGAATCAAAAATTACTAAAAGAAAATTATAATCATGATCATCCGATTCCGTACGATACTGGAATAATATGTATAACAAATTCCATGGGGGAGTTGTTACTCACATTTGTGCGACGAATATGAAACATGAATTTGATGTGCTACAAAAATCAAATCCATTGGCAAACTTCGAATGAAGTTTATTTAACGCGTATTTTAATGAGATCCGAACCATCTGTATTCTTAGAGTATATAAAAAAATAATGAAGATACTCTACCTTTGGCACGATATCCTTCTAAGTTAAATCCAAAAATTAAAAAAGCGTTTACCTTCAATAAGAGAGAGATATGAAACACAAATCATTTAAGACAATAAACGGAACATTTCGAGATTATAGATTGCATTTGGTTGTGGTAATCGCAGGATAATGTTTCGTTGAAACGGGATAAAAATTTTCACGGGCTTTAGCATCTAACGAAAAGGAGATTCAATCTCCGCGGTCATCGAAAAACACGACTGCTCCCTCCGACGGCGATCTCACCGATCCTCTATTTCCCAATCCCATCCAATAACAAAACGAAAACACCGGCACTCACGCTGAAGTAAGCCGTAGTATAAACTCAGATGTAAACACGGAAAAACCTGAAAGAGCGGGAATCCAATGAACGACGGAACGTCTTTACTTGCTACTAGCTCGCTGAATGACTAAAGCGTGGAATCAATCGGATTAAAAGGCAGGGAAACGTAATAGAGCGGCATCTGTCGGCTATTGATGAAATTTTTAGGGAAAAACTCAAGAACTCTTTAGCAACGTCTCAAGTCTAGAGAAAATGTAAGCGTGTCCAGCGGGGCGGATTAAAGTCGGTCGAGGCCCTGGGCGCAAATGAAAATATTGCCTCCCCCCCCTAAATTAGAAGAAAGTGTGAAGTTTGGGTTTTTCGGGGTCGTTCAGAAGTCGGGGCCCGGTGCGTCCGCCGTTAAATCCGCCTCTGAGCGTAACTATACCTTATAACATAGTTTCGGGAAAAAGAAAAGCATGGGCCCCCCATCCTAGAGCGGGGCCCTTAGGCTGGGACTTTTGCGGGTCCCCAGACCAGACTTTCACAGGCTACTTTATGATGAATTTATAGCGTGAAAAAACAAAAAATGATGAGAATCATCGTGTGCCCCAGGGCTAAAGCCCTGTCACTCCCACCCTTGTGGGGTCATGAAGAAAAAAAGAATGAAGAAAATAAAGCACTTGTAGTCCGGCAACCAAATCGAACCGTGTTTTGAACTAAGTTTTTTTTTTATTGTTGGTATTTGATGTTTGGGGTATGTAGATTCATAAAATAGCGGGTACCCATGCAGTACCCTTAGGCAACTCTCAGAATTCAAGATGGGGCCATCGCAAAGTTAAATATTTAGGTGCTGCGAAAATTTGTACTTATTTTTTTTTTGTCATAGACGTGTTTTCTCGTATATTTATAGCTAATTTTAGGTGAAATGACCCGAACACTTCTGAAAGTAAATGTTTTTTACGTAAAAAAATTTAACTTGATGAAAGCGACCATTTTGAATGTAGTTTTACTAAATTTATAAGAAATTTGCTAAAAAAATAAAATTGACATTTTTTTGTTAGTTTTTATTTTATATATCTCGTAATAGATATTTTTTATTTAATCATTTTTAAAACATACATTCGCACAAGTACGGAAGAGTAGATGACTTTTTGCCTAATTATACTAAAAAAAATCGTCAACGAATAAGGCAAATACCAGAAAAATACTAAAATATTTCTAATGCATTTCGACATGGCATTCTTCGTGGCAAGAATGAAGCGACGTTTGACTGGAACAGACGTATTGTTTTTTTCGTTCCGCTGAGCAACCGAGATTGAAGATTTGGTACTCAATCTAAGTGGGAAACTCGGTCAGCGTGATACTCTTATATCCTCTGAAGACGACACCCATAACGTGTCGAAATGCATTAGGCAGTTTTTAGTATTTCCTGGTATTTGCCTTATTCGTTGACGATTTTTTGAGTATTCACACAAGTATTCCATTTATTAATAAAATATAAAATTAGTAGTTTCACATAAAACGTACATTCACAAGTAAATGTACGGTAGTTCAGTTACATTTTTAATATCTCACTAAATGAAGACGAATGTTTGTTAATTGAAATCTAAATCAATTCCACTTGCTCATCGTTTTCATCTTCTTGTAGTTGGTTATTTTTATTTAAACAGCCATTAATATATGTGCACAAACGCAAAACACTGTACAAGATAAGCCTGTTTTCAAGCAACCACATCTTTTTATACTACATGGTGTTTCACTATCACAGGAGCATTTAATTAACCTCCAGATCTTACTTGAAGCTATTGCAACATCATTTGGCACACCAATGGGCAGAAGTACTTCAGAAACACTGTTTTTGTTGTAGCCAAATTGTGTTCAGGATCTATGACAGGAAGTTTACTCAAAGCATTCTTCCAGGTGATGGTTTGAATTTGAAGGTGTGCTCTTTTTAAATTCTGCAGAAAAGCTTCATTAGTGGTTGGCAGTGAACAGTCTTGGAGGTTGGGAAGAGCTATTTCTGCCAATTTTAGTGGACCAAGCACTAACTCGTGTTTCTGAAAGTGTCAAACATTTTTCATGACCTTAGCAGATGTTAATGAAAAGTGATACTTGCTTGTTCACATCTACAATGCTTGCTTTTTTCATCGCCCACCAATGAAAGGGAATGACCCATTTGCAATACTTTTATTATTTCAACTTTCCCTACACCAAAAAACAAAGCTGTAGAATCGCATCCACTCAAAGCATGTCCGGCCAAGATATCTGGGATGATGTCAGTGTGTTTTTTGATTGAGGTTTTAATGTCAATCGACGACCTTCCTTGGATAGGCGGATCTGAGTTCACGGGATGGTTATACCTTCCTTTATAATAGTGGTAGAGAAGCAACAAAAAAACATCAGTGGCATCAGCATGGCCCCACAAGGGGTGGGCTGACAAGGCTCCAGCCCTGGGGCCCGGGACGATTTTCCCCATATTTTTGCTTTTCACGCTATAAATTCATCATAAAGGGGCCCGTGAAAGTGTGGTCGGGGGGCCCCCCCGCAAAAGATCCCAGCCTAGGGATCCTGCTCTAGGATGTGGGGGCCATGCATAGACTAAAGATATAGACTAAGATAAAGATAGACTAAGATATAAAGATATTATTCTAACTCTGTGGGGCCATGGGCATCAGAAACTGCAGTCACCTAAATGCCTGCCTCCTTTTTTTGTGTTCCTAGTCTACATGCTTGTTGAACAATTATAGCATCTGCCTCTTCATGCAATGTTTTTTTTTTTCCTCCCACAACTCTTTTTTTCACAGTGTGACCATATGTCCCGCACCACATTGTCCCACATTTTCCGGGACAGTCACGGTTTTTCTTTGTTTTCCGACTTTTTTGACAAAAATACCCCAGTTCTTTCTATTTTTTTGGTCAAAGTTTTCTTGAATTTGTTATTTAATCAAAAACATCGATACAAATAATTTTCAACGGATTTATTGAATGTAATATTATCACATTCGCATTTCTCTTGTGAGTGGGTGATATCCCCGATCACCCCCCTTCCCATAGATCCGCACCTGGGCTGATCCATCAATTACAAATAGGCCCGATCTGATGTGATCTGTTGTCACTGTTCGGGAGGATACATCTTCCTTTAAATATGTCTAATTTGGACTTTTTTTTTTACATATCCTCATTTATAATACAAATACAAATATAAAAACAACACCACAACAGGCAAAATGCCCAACGAGGTGGCTGAGAAAGATGCCCACAACAAATATGGATGTCATACACTTCAAAAACACAGCAACCCAATTAAAAATGCAATTACAAACAATATATATACTTGGTAAAATATTATACAATGCCTATAAAGAATACTTATGGTTGTCTTATTCTAAGTATGCATAGCTTCTTGATTTACCCCAACATGTTTATCGTATTAAACGTAGCACTAATTGTCACTTAGTTCATTTTTGCCAAATGTGGTTTGAGGTCGCGGGCCACATCAGATGACTCCGAAGGCCACATTTGGCCCGCACACCATGGATTGAGCATATATGATTTAATTCATATTTATTAAATCAATAGAGAAAAATTAGGCGTTTTGGTTCTCAAAATAAGGTGTTTCGAGAAGAGAATTCGGTTGAAATGAACTTCGTATTCCCCCCTCCGATTTTACAATTTTCTATGTATGTATGCATGATTAATGTAAATTAATCATTAATGTAAATTAATCATTCAGGTGGAGAGGATTGAAAAGAGTGATTGAGATGTTTGGCGGAAGTCGTGTTAATTTCTTATTTGATGGCTTTTGGGAAATGCAACATTAAGAATAAGAAGGGTAACTCAATGACATAGGGTTAAAATGTCCACTTACTTTCGACGTGTAGGAGAAGGTGGTAAAAACGTTTCATTGCCTGTCGATTAGGCGTCCAGCAAGGCCGCCACTAGATACAGTAAAAGTCCGTTATAACGAGTACGGCCTATAACGAGAATCTCGCTATTACGAGTAATTCGCAAGTGATTGTCAACAGCTAATGTTAAAGATACAAAAAATATTCGCTTATGCAGTTGTGTAGGACTGAAATCAGAACACATTCGTTATAATGACAACAAAAATTCCCTAAAAGCATGTTTTCTTTACGACATCAATTATAATAAATCTAATCAATTCTAAGTCAATTCTTTTTTGTCACCCATTAAAAAACCTATCAGTTCCAATGAAGCTCATCAACGAATGCATACCTCCAATACACAAGACAATGTTGGCAAACTTTTCCGGGAATGCCGAAGTGATATATAATCCAACTCTATACAATTGTTGGTCGCATGTAAATATGGTAAAATCCAGACCTGATAGCTCAGTAAGCCGTTGAGCTTCTACTAATGATGTCATCATTTTATCTGGATGAGAAGGAATCATGTCGATCAGAGGTTGATATTTTGCACAGGTTGTTGGTTTCATATCAAGTTCTTTTTCTTGACATGTTATTGTATCCATTATACTCTGGGCATTGTATACATATAGAAACACAAGATTTATGACAGGTCATCTTAAGGCCCTTATTTTGCATCTGTTTTTGAAGTTCTTCGTGTTTTCCATCGTCATATATCTCACTCCGTGAAATAATATTTTAATTCGCTGCTCACCTGCTTCAATAAGTTTTCCAGATTTTTCAATACAATGATATTTCTATTGAAAAAAACACGCACAGTTAGATTTCTCCATCTTTCTTATTTTTTGCTATTACAATATTCAAAACTATAAAGATTATAAAAATAATTTTGAGTCAAAAACATTGACTGGGAGCAAGGAATCCCACAATATAAATCTAATTGTATAGAGAGACATACCGAAACATCCTCATAGTGTGGTTGCACAGACAATACTGGCAGTTACCACTCATATGGAAAGCGAATAGTAGAAAATTAACAATAAAATGATGTTGCCAAACACATTCTGTAATTCAATGGAATATATATACTTAACCGAAACCACGCTACAACAGATAAAAAATAATAATTCTATAGCTGTGTGTGTGTGTGTGTGATATATTACGAAATATTAAACGCTTATTAGTTCCAATATGGTGGAAGACGCCATCTTGAATATTGCGAGTTGCTCAAGGTTACCAAAGAAGTACCCAGCATTTCACGATTCCTTATATCTAGAACAAGCAATTTCAACAATAAAAAAACTTACAAGAACAAAACCAGGTTTGGTTTACGGCTGCCGGACTAACTCCTCTGTGAGAATTTCATGATATCTAGAGTGAGTTTTTTTTACAATTTTTTGCATACAAAGCGCGATTAAAAGGTTCCGTAAAATGTTCGCGTAAATGAGTTGAATTTAACATGGTTGAGATAGGGATGGGGCAATTTCTGTTCTGCAGACTACTGTACAGTAATACCTCGGGTTTTCGTTAACGTTGGTTATCGTCGGCTTCGGTTTTCGTCGATTTTTTCCGCGAAAAATTTGTCGCCAGGACTGTGTAAAAAGTTTTTTTTATTTTAATAACTATACAACCCCTTGCAATATGAATGACATATCTGAGTACTAAACGTTGTTTGGAAACTTCTAATTGGAAGTATACCTCTAGGATCAACGGTTCGCCAGTAAAGTGCCATGCCCCAATGTTTGCTATGGATCCTGTATATATACGTATGCGGGTATCTTCACGTTTGAGTGAGCAGCGCTTTGTGTTGGCGTTTGTTAAAAGATGTACTTGAAGATTGTTCAATGATAAATTGTGGAAGTAAATTATATATTTTAATTGAAAAATTTAAATTTTTAAATTTAATTTAAATTAAATATTTTGAATCAAAATACAGGAAAAAAAACATAGCGGAGCTAAATACAGAATTTTTTTAAAAGGGAGTGTTAATAATTTAATAATGAAGGGAGTAAAATTACTTTGAATTAATACTTAAAAATCACTAAAATAATGAAATAAAATAATTAAATTACTAGAGTTATATATATATATATACATATTTTAATAATTTAATAATAACTTATTTCTTTCTATTTAAATTATGTGACATTTTCTTTGGCTTAATTTGTATACAGCAGCAAGAGAAGGCCACCTGCCAGAAACTAGCCATTTTTTTCTTTTTACCGTCTCTAATCGGCATAATGCGGAGATAGATTTAAAGGTCTGGGGCACGAAATGATGGTGTCAATATACACTCATGTCCATAAATTAAGGATAATGCCAGCTCCGGCAAATAAAGGTTCAGAAACAAAACAAACGTTACTTATTTACGCCCATTTATTAAACAAAAGATAAAGAACAAAAACGATGGTAAATGGTATATGTATGATACCATTCATAAAAACTACGATTTTTGCTCCCTGGAGCAATTGTAAAAAATATCTTCTTTACAAAACCTTACTATTACATGGTTGGCATGATGGTTAATACATTGTATGTCTCCCATGCGATGAAATACAGTCCGTACAACGCCTAGGCATGCTGAGTATCAAATTATCGATCTGATCTTGGGGAAGATCACTCCACTCAGCAAGCAATGCTCTCCGAAGTTCCGGTACACATGTAGGAGGCGGTTGACGGGCTGCAACTCGTCGGCCAAGCATGTCCCACACATGCTCTATCGGATTCAAGTCAGGTGAGAATGCTGGCCATTCCATACGGGTTATATCCTCAGATTCAAGGCATTCGTTTACGATGTTTGCTCGGTGAGGACGGGCGTTGTCATCCATAAACACAAATTCTGCGCCCATGGCACCCCTAAACAAACGTACACGTTGTTCCAGAATGATGTTCCGATAAATTTGGGCTTTCATGGTTCCGGTTCGAACATGCAGATCTGGAACCCAGTATAATTCCACTCCAAACGAGCAATGCTGCACCACCGTAACGGTGTCGTTCAATGATGTTGTCTTGGTGGTAACGGGTACCTGGCGTTCTCCATATGAAAGTCCGACGTGAATCAGACTGCAAGCTAAACCTGGACTCGTCGGAAAACATCACACAAGCCCACTGTGACGATGTCCACATTGCATGTTCTCTACTCCAGGCTAATCGCTGCCGACAGTGAGTTGCCGTGAGCGGAACACATCTGACAGGATTGCGAGCATATAGACCAATATTTCCCAAACGTCTGTACCCGTGGCTGCAGATAGCTGACGAGACAGGTCGGATGCTGTGCTCCGTCTGCTTCTTTTGGCAGTTACTGCCAAATACCGGTCTTCATTCGGCGTTGTAACTCGGGGGCGGCCTGTACTGTAACGTCTAGTGACATTTCCGTTATCTTGGAATCGTTGCCAAAGCCTAGAGATAACACTTTGGGCAATTCCAAGTTCCTCGTATACTTCCATCTGAGTACGCCCACATTCCAGGCGGCCGATAGTTCTACCACGTAAAAAATCATCCACATGCGTCCTCTGTGTCATAACTATTCGCTTATGGCACTGAGCGCCTTACAGAACTCTTGTGAACAATTTTACTTCTTTGTCACCATTCCTTATATAGCCCCCTCTTACACTCTCGTCATTGTGACGTACTATCGGCATCATCTGGTGGCTTCCTGAAATTTGCATATCATTCTTGCAGGTGTGTGTGATAATTCTACAGGTGAAATTTTTACTTTAGATTTCGATTTCCGTGTGATTCTGAATTATCCTTAATTTATGGACATGAGTGTATAAATGTACTCATATACTGGGTGGTAACGGGGCGTATGGTATTTTATTGGCGAACCGTTGATCCTAGAGGTATACTTTCAATTGAAAACAGTATCCAAATAACGTTGCAAAGAGTTGTGCAGTTATTAAAATAAAAATGTTAAATTTTTATATGGTGCTCAAGAATCCAGTTACAAAGTTGTTGCTCTGTCTCTCCCGATAGGTTTCGCTATCAGGTAAGTGGCAAGATGCTCGTCTTCCACTATGAAGGTTACCGTCAAGATCCACGGGTTCGAATTCGGGCATGGACCGTCAGAAACAAGTTCTTTCCTACCGATCCTGGCAGGGCCGTATTTACGGTTTTGCCGCCCCCTCCCGTTTCAGTCTAACTTTTCTACCCCTTCTCATGCCATTACTAATAAATTATAAATAAACAAAAGACAAAAAGTGGTACACTGTATATAGTTGAGTCTAAATTTTACTTTTTTGTCCTGTATTCGTATCCTATTCCGATCCATAATGATTGCCATATAACGGAAGGGGGGGGGGGGGCTGCTCAACCTGTGGCCCGCAGGCGTCTACACATCGATGAAAAACTCTTATAAATTTAATTCGAATGTATAGTGCATATGGCGATATGTTCGAAAATGAAAGTATCTCAGCACAAATCAATGGTACCGAGATACTTTTTGCGTACTTGGTTATAGCAACAAAATCAATAATGCATTACATAATATCTATACATATTATGTTTAACCACACGTCCTAAAGTGTATTTTGAAATACTTTTTCAAAATTGTTTCGTGGACCGATTAAAATTCTAGACGGGGCCCGCCAGTGGTTTGTGCACTCGTGTGATTTAAAAGCTTGCATTACTTGAATGTACAGTGTCCCACAATTGCTTCGATTTTCAAAATGGGAATAGTAAGAAAACGGTGACAGATATTAAAGTCATTCTTGCGGAATGTAAATGTGTGAAGTCAGGAATTTCAGATACGTCATTCATGTTTCAAGGGATTGCATAGTTATTAAAATAAAAAATTATTTTTCATATGGACAACCTGTGCCCAAAAACCGAATTAAAAAGTTGCTACCCTGTCTCTTTTGACGCCAACGAAGAAATTTCTACGTTTCTAAGTGCAATATTCTCAGATATAACTGAATTCAAAAATCGGAGAAAAGTTGGAAAAGAAGCGTTGTCCGTTAGTTTTTGTCTCCGATTTTCGAATTAAAATACTTAGAAACAAGGAAATTCTTATTAATTAAACTGCTTTTTGTTCCTTCCATTTTTGTTCTTTTCTCTATGCTACTTTTATGTTGAAAGCTACATAATAAAAAAATATAATAATGGTATAGATTATGTAAAAATTTCTTTGAAAAGTTAATTTAGCAAGGTTAGAATAATTCATATTTTATAGATTTTCTTCTGTTATACCGAAATCAATTTTTGAGAAAAAATTTTAAGTGATATTCAAAAATTTTCCACGTTAGAAATCAGTGACCAAAAATTCGCCACGAAACTTCATGGTTTCCAAAACTTGGCATGTTCATCAGTTTCCAGACAATTTTCCAAAATTTCAATTCTACAGGTCTGAATAATCAAATTTATTATATCATATTGATTCTAAATATGAATTAATATGGGATTTCCTGAGTGGCAATTTTTTATTAGCATTGAAAACAAAGTGAGCAATAACTAATTTTATTGTGGTCTTTTGTTTTCATATTCCATTGCGTATATTTTTTTATTGCGGTACATTTATTTATTTGCGTATTTTTTTTTAATTTCGGTACATTTATTTATTTGCGTATTTTCTTTTATTGCGGTACATTTATTTATTTGCGTATTTTTTTTTATTGCGGTACATTTATTCATTTGCGTATTTTTTTTTATTGCGGTACATTTATTTATTTGCATATTTTTTTTTAATTGCGGTACATTTATTTATTTGCGTATTTTTTTTTATTGCAGTACCACATTTCTTGGAATAATCACCACATGAACGTATGTGTCGCTGTATCGAAAAAAAGAACAATCAATATGACATTTTGTTGATGAACTTAACATAAGGCCCCGCATCCGTCGCACATTTTTGATATAAAATTTATTAAATGCTTATTTTTAATTTCAGAAGTACTTGCTAAATGCTCAGTAATGCTTGTCGAATTTTAAAAATGCTACTCGGTTAATTGACAGTTGGATATTATGTGATTCAATAGGCCAATCACTTGGAAATTTTTTTTTGAAACGAAAATGAACATCGGGTTTCCAGAATCGGAAATACCGACGCACTATGTTCACACCCTTACAGAGGATTCCAAATTACCTAAGATTGAATTGTGGCGATTGTTCATAAATTATTATTAAAAAAAAGTCTCACAAAATACAAAACGTATGAACTTATCAGAAATGAGTAGCTATATTTGATATTTACTAACTTTGTTTTCGTCAGGAAAGTGTAAAATGAAGATGAGCTATTTTCCGCTTTGTTGGTGATCCTGCGTTTATAATGGAATGTAATTTTGTAATACTGTATACAATTAATAAAAATGTGGGTTCTGCCAAGCTCTACATTTGTCCCCACCCATTTATTTCAGGAAAACGTCACATGAGGAGAGCTGTCCTTATAGGACCAGTAAACGGAATCGCACGACCCCGCTTACCATTCTGTACCACGATTTCTTTATATTTCAATTAGTGAGTGCAAACAGATGTTGTTCTGGATTGACCAGCTTCATCCCATTTCGATTCCCAAACAAGTTAAAAAAATAATATTGTATTCAAATTCATCCATTTGATTTATAGCACTTAACACTGTTTCTATCCCCCAGATGGTCAACCATAGCCCACTCCTAAAGTCTCTCACCAAAGCCCCGACCGGAGTCAATAAAAGCATCTTTGTTGCAGAAGATTCTTTCTCATATAGCGGGCTTTTTATCTTCAAAGATAGCCGAAATTGAGCTATTGAAATGTTCTTTGCGGTCAGCTGGGAAGGGTGCAGCAGCCTCCAGTTACGGAAAGAAACCCCCTTTTTCTTGTCCCGACCACTGTACCAACACCCTCCATAGATAGCTCTCCGAAAAAGATACCCCCCGTCGGCTGAACTCTTGTCTTTTTTCCAACACCTTCAGTAACCTGAAATGAGTGCTGTTTTGCTTCGTTGGACGCCTACTCACCCTCCCACCTCTGCTTGTGACAATATTATTTGGGAAGGCCGTACACTGTAAATACAGGAAGGTTAGACAATCATACATTTTTTTGCTTCAACGGCAGTCTGTGTGGAAAAAACACAAAACTAAACAAAAATAAACAATATGGTTTATCATATATATATGGTTATTATATTTATAATTATATATTATTTACGATAGAAATGACGCATATGACACTTCCACGCATTTACGAAACGTGAATTAAAAAAATGTTTTCTCTTCCCACTCTTTCTATACTCCATAATTCGCCGCCCCGGGCTATAGCCCGCTTAACCCCCCTGTAAATACACTACTGCATCCTGGGGCTACCACCGATAGATGGTGCCTTCATTTCCCACCCAACTCCACTGGTTGGAAATTGCCGTATGGCGATATATGATCGGAGTTGGTATGCGGTAAAATAGTTGTCTCTCCTGATGCCAAGAAAAAACCCTCCGTATTTTTAAGTGAAATATATTTTGAGATATTCAAATTCCAAAAACGGGGGAAAGTTGGGAAAAACAGCATAAAAAGCCCCCCCCCTTTTGTTTATTTTTCTCACTTTCCCCTCTCATGCCTTCATCGTATTTTTTATTTTTCACTTTCCCCACAGATGCTACTCACATGAGCTTTTCAAAGAGGCGACGAATACAATGGACACTCGATAATCTGGCCGTTCTTCAATTCGGCCTTCCAGTAATCTGGCGTTTTTTAGGTGGGTTTTCTTCGAGTATAGAAGAGGAAAACATTTCACTGTATGTCTGAGCGCAGAAGTTTATATTATTAAAAAAAATTTGCTTTTTAAATTGATTTCCACTAATCCGGTGATTTCGATAATCCGGCATACTCTGGTCTAATATGTGCCGGATTAGCAAGATTCTACTGTATATCACATTCCCCATTCCCAGTAAAAGAGGCTGGAAGTCACCCATTCCAGAAATACCTTCGTAACTTCTTCCGGTCGCGAGAAACCGAAATATTGCAGTTAATCTTTCATGGTGTTATAGATTCTCTAATAATTGTATCCGTCTTTTTAATGAAAAGTAGCACGAATGACAAAAAGTTCAAATAAGTGTCTTCAGTCATTCTGAGATAGTTCTGCCAATCCCGTGAATGTATCTTCAATTCACTCCCAGTAAGTTAAAGTTATGGGAATAGGTTTTACACTTTACACACATATTTTCCATTCTTCACACCACATTTTAAGTCGTTCCTTCCGCGTTTTACTTCTATGCACATGGAGAAAAGCAGCCAGAGCGAGCGCATCATCGTCCGAGCGCGCCATCCTCCAAGCGTAAACTGGTGCTTGTGCAAGCATGCTTGCACCGTGTGGAGGCGAAAGGTAAGTTGTGTATGCTTGTGCGAAAATACTGAGCACATGTATGCTTGTCAAGCTTGCAGTTACTTGTGTAGCCGCCTTTAGTGTTTTATGAAACTTATCTTCAAATTTTAGCCTGTTTCTGGAACAAATAAAACGGAATTCCATAGAAACCTATGGAAAACCGGCTAACGAATGAAATTCTGGAACGAATTATTTTCGTTAGCCGACGTATCACTCTGTAATAATATACCGTATTTTAACATGTATAACGAACCCCTTTTTGCCAAAAAATTGGGTCCCAAAAATAGAAGGGGTTTCTTATACGTGCATGGATATTATTAGAGAAGCCTCCTTTTCAACTTTTTTTTTCCAAATTTTAAGCCCAAAAAATCAGAGGGTTCCTTATACTTGTTAAAATAAGGTATAGTATCCCTATTAGACGAGCATTCATTTTTTGGAATTTTCAAGATGTTTTTGCATTTTTGATACTCAAAAAATACATTAAAACATAAAAATGTGAGCAAATCTTTATATATATTTTTAAAATATTTATTTTATTTTTTAAAATTTTTATTTTATTTTTTAAAATTTTTATTTTATTTTTTAAAATTTTTATTTTATTTTTTAAAATTTTTATTTTATTTTTTAAAATTTTTATTTTATTTTTTAAAATTTTTATTTTATTTGCAAGGTCTGAAAGGGATATCCTAAGTCTATGAGTAGAACCTTCCTTAAGAGAGGGGCTCAATCCATTTCGAGTAAGAAAAATTTAGGGAATGAATAGATACATACACAGTATATCCGTGTAGGGCAGGGATGCACAACCTTTTCAGTACAACGGGTCAGATATGGGATATTTCTGTTTCTCGCGGGACATAAGTTTATATAAAGAGTGACCATATGACAAGTATTTTACGGAATATTCCCGTAATTTTGGTCGTCCAAACTTTTTTATAAAATGTCCTGTTTTTTCTTCTAATTTCAACAAGGCTTAGTTGAATTGTTGAAGTCAAGAATTAATATTATTTTCATGACTTATAAATTATATTATGATAATTATGACTAATTCTCATAATCAGTTATAGTGATATAAATAGTATATGCACCTCATATAATATTAAACCACATACAATTTTTGTTGAATTCCATTTTGAATTGCAGTACCTATCATTATCAGCGATAAGCAACTTTTCAGAAATTTTAACAAATACAAATACAACGTCACAACAGGCAAAATGCCCAACGAGGTGGCTGAGAAAAAGATGCCCATAAGATAGTTGGAATTTTTAATTTGCCATAGACAAATTTTTCGGCTGCAACTGGCAACTTAGTGCCTTTGACAAATTTTTCGGCTTTAAATGTCTACTTTATAATTGTTAAAATCCAGTCACTTAGGGGCCATTCAAGTATTACGTAAGCAGATTTTCAGCCATTTTTGACCCCCTCCCCCCTATAACCATGGAAACTATGATTTTAAAAACTGATAGTTTTCATGTTGAAAGATGGTGTTTCCTCAAAGGGAGGTTGTGTGCAAGAATCTTCAGCTATGCTCAAAGTACGGTGTGCTGCCTTTGGATGAAATATCGTAGGACTGGCAGTGTAGAAAATTTGCCTCGATCTGGTCGCCCTCGTAGTACCACAAAGAGAGATGATAGAAAACTGATCGCAATTAAAAAGAAAAATCACAGTGCATCTCGAAACAGCTGAATGCATAGTGGGTGAAGTACAAAGTTCGTGTCTGCAACCGTACCGTACGCAATCGTTTACGAGAAAAGAGATTCAGGTACTGCAAATGAACACCTAAACCTCATTTAACTTGGCATCAGAAGAAGTCTCGGTTGCTATGGTGTAGAAACCACGTCCACTGGGGTATGAATGATTGGAATAAAGTCATTTTCAGAGACGAGTCGAGAATAAGCTTGGGAACTGGAGATAGCTACAATAAATTTGTCTGGAGAAGAACAAGAGAAAAGTTTTAAAGATGAGTGCATTGATAAAAGAACTAAATTTCGCCGCTCGTTTACCGTGTGGAGTTGCGCGACAGCTGACGGAGTATTAGGGGAACTGAGCGTCGTGAAGAGCACAGTCGACTCAGAAGTCTACATGGACATTCTTGAAAACTTTTTGATTTCTAGTGTTGGCAATTGTTCTGGGAATTCGACTGACTTTACGTTCCAAGACGACAATGTATCTTGCCATCGCAGTAAAAATGTTGAGAGATATCTAAGAAGTGGATAGTTTTGAACTAGCATTTCAACTACGGACTGGCCTGCCAACAGTCCAGATATAAACCCAATCCAGAATACGAAGGTTTTTAACAGCTGGCTGAGTTGCGAAGATGAATCTATAGGAAAAAGAAAATTCAACTGCCCTTGCGGGGAGTCGAACCCACGTCCACTGTCATAGCGGAGACTGACATCATCTTCGGACCTATCGAGAATGTTTGGTACCAGTTGAAGAAGAGGGTAGACCAAAGGCCTGATAACGTCATGGAACTGAAGCAAGCAATTAGAGACTGCTGGGAAGAAATTTCTCCGTCGTAACTGTATGTGGAGAACAACTTATTGCTTCGATGCCCCGAAAGATGAAAGCCGTCATCCGGGCCAAAAGTGGAGTTACGAAATATTAAATTTCTTATTTTAGATCCCATAATCGATCACTTTTTTCCCCAAAACTGAGGTGATCGAACATTTTTTTTCTCGGGTGTTACAAGTTTATAAATTGATTCTCATGGTCAAATTGTAATAAATTTATGATTTTTTTCAGTCTTTGTGTCGTGTAGTCATCAAGGGTACACGACTGGGCCTTCGGCTCCGAAAGCCCATATCGATGATGTTTCGTTGAATGGTTCGCACGCTGACACTTGTTGATGGCCCAGCATTGAGATCTGCAGCAATTTGCAGAAGGGTTGCACGTCTGTCACGTTTAATGATTCTCGTCAGTCGTCGTTGGTCCCGTTCTTGCATGATCTTTTTCCGGCCGCAGCGATGTCGTAGATTTAATTTTTTACCGGATTCCCGATATTCACGGTACACTCGTGAAATGGTCGTACGTGAAAATCCAAATTTCATCGCTACCTCGGAGATGCTATGTCCCATCTCTCGTGCGCCGACTATAACACCCCGTTCAAACTCATTTAAATCTCGATAACCTGCCATTGTAGCAGCAGTAACCGATCTAACAACTATGCCAGACACTTGTTGTGTTATATAGCGTTGCCGACCGCAGCGCCGTACTCTGATTGGTTCCATATCTTTTTATTTGCATACGCATGCCTGTACCAGTTTTTTGGCTCTTCAGTTTGCAAGGATATATAGTGTTTCCACTCTTATCGTTGTCTAATGGCTATGCCTTGAACCGTTGGTTTTAGAGAAAATTTTAAATTAGGAAAAATGTTTCAAATGAAGTCGCCCATCATCTTAAATGCAGTTAAAATGAAAAAAATTATTAATAAAAAGATACAAAATTTAAATTTTCATGCGGTTCCCATGTCTGCTAATTTTTAAATTAGAAAGTTGTTGTCCTGTCTCTCTTGAGTCCAATGCTTCAAAATGCAATATTCGCCGAGATATTTGAATTTAAAAATCATAGAAAAAGAGGGAAAAACAGCATAAATGAAATAAAGGAGTGTTTTTAGTTTTTATGCTGTTTCCCTTTTTTCTCTAATTTTGAATTCAAATATCTCAGTGAATATTGCACTTAGAAACATGAAATTTTTTTGATGACCTCAGGAAAGACAGAAAAATAACTTTCTACTTGGAGGTTAGGACATGGGGACCGTGTAAAAATTCAAATTTTGCAACTTTTTTATTAATGATTTTATTCATTTGAACGGTATTTAAGATGATGGGCGACATCATTTGTAACATTTTGTTCTAATTGAAAGTTGTCCCTAAAACCAACGGTTCAGGAAATAGCCATTGGACAATGATAAGAGTGGACACCCTGTATAATACGTAATATATATATATATCAGAAACGAAAACTTATTATACTTAAAAAGGATTCTTTTCAAACACATATGTAACTATCAGAAATGTCCTTGAAATTTCAGAGAGTTAATAAAATTTTCCTAAGTAACTTGGCTATGTTGAAGACATGTAGACTACATTTCACCGATATTCCAGCAAAATTTTCATTCAATTGTTCCAGGGTAAATTTTTTTGGTACAATAAAGAGAGGCAAAAGTATTACTAATTGACATTTTGATACATGATTTTTTAATTTAGGAGCAGTATAAACTTTTCATTTTTCATATTTCTCCAATAATCATTTATATACGTAGTTCAACCATCACGGTGAAATTTTCTGTCTTTATTTGAATTTTAAAATGTATCGTAGACCTATTATTCTTTTCGGACACTTTTGGTGGGGAACACGCTGTATAGCTAGCAGCTCAACCTAAACAGCTCTTGATATAAATAGTTCACGCACTCTTAAACTTTATTGGGGAAAAATGGCTAAAAATTGTTTCTTGTTTTTGTAAACAAGATTAACGCGCTGTTTCATAAGTTCCAATCAACTACGAAACAAGTGAGCTTCAAATAAAAGCCTCTGAAATAAATTGGTGTTAAGATACTATAGCGATTGTTTCTTCTAGAGCTTGCATTGAATTGACATCAAAGGAGGAGAGCACCTGAGACCAAATGAAAAGCAAGAAAATAAAAAAAAGAGGTACTTTTGGAGGAGAAGATCATCAATTGTGAAGCACTTGGAAGCAAAGCTCTCTACTGTTGAAGTGGCAGAGATGAATGGTAAAAAACTGCACTGGAAAAATTTATAGTATCGCACAGACTTAAGAGAAAAATTGTTTGCCATAACGAATACGATCATTTGATATGGGATGAGAAATAAAATTAATAGACGCTCCAGATTTTTTGAACTAGTAAGTGAAGACTTCAAGGACTGAAGAAAGGTTTATGGAATTCCAATTACACATTAAACGGTAGAGTTAAAAAGTCTGCAAATACATCCCTTCATAATGTTCTTCTTTTATAACATCTTTGAAGTTTTGTTGCATAGAATTTGTGAGTTTGAGCATTTTTTTGTGCCATATGCATGTTGCTATATTTTCTTCTAGAACTTAAACCTTCATTTTCATAAATGTTTTTGGCATATAATATCGTTTGAAATACCGTATTTCAAATAATATCAAGTATATTTATGAGCTTAACATAGCGCTGCATCAATTTATCTACCTCACTTTACTCTTCCAGGATGAAATTTAACTAATTATTTTTTGATTTGCTTTCTATAAATAAATATTTGTTAGAAAATGTTTGTTTAAAGCTCACTATTAATTCTGAATAACTGAAGCATAATATAATTGGTATTTCACAGTTATATGGTAATGCCTATAGTAAATTTGTTGGAGAAAAAGTTTTTTCAATACGAAATCAGACGTATGCGTAGTAGAAAATATGCCTTAAATACTATGAAAGTAAAAAGTTTCGGGGTGAGGGGGAGGACCCCTGCATTTTTCGTACTGTCTATTTTTCTACATTTATATGGTGTGATGCTTCATTACCTTTATACATATAAGATTACATGTTAGATACGGCTTCATGCACTAACGTGATGACATCATGGCAATGTTCCAGAATTTCCGATGAAACCTTGACCCTAGTGTCATTCAGAAACACGAATTTCTTCAATCAAATTTTCGCTTCAAAACTTTGCCGAAACGCCTTTGCGTTTTTCAATTTCTGAGAATTTTGATCCCATTTCTCTGATACAAGAAGTTCTAACAATGATTTCTGTCCATTGTACCTTCGTTTCATTCACTTTGTTGTCACAAAATCCTATCTAAAACACATTTTTTTTCCGAATCACTGAATTTATTGAAAATAAGCTAGAAGAAAAAAAGAATAATAATAATATATACTGTCACAGTATTTGTGAAAAAGTTGGTTTTTCAAGAAAAGTTTCATCGGAGAATTACGGTCTTATATTTACTTTGTCATCATTTTATGCCCTCGAAAATGCAGTTTAGAAATGGATACTCAACAGTTTTGAGTTGATTTAGAAGACGAATGGTTTCGTAACACGGACTCTAACGACCTGTCTCTGTAACATACAACCACGGTCTTCTATACATATAGGTTTACGCCAAAACCGGAGTTCGAACCAGACTTGCACAGCCGGAAGTTGAAATGCCAACGACTTGGCTGTCAAGTGGAAGTAGTCTCAGGCGATCGGTGTCAAAATGCATTGTTTACCGTGCGTTAGAGTGATTTATGTGTTAATACGGCGTTCAGAATAAGCATGTTTGAAAGAGCATTAACTGAATGGTCTCATTGAACTAGATTCTGTATGAATTTGTTAATAATTCAAAGCTACCTTGCAGATATCAAGTTAATACACTAATATATGGATGCGTGGGTGACATTTCGGTAATGAATGTGTATGTCTAGTGACTTGGAATTTTATTTAAATGATCAAGTTTCGATCTAATTGTAGTCGCGAATACTACTGATAAGGAGTAGCTCAAAAACAACTTGAATGCTATCGCGGCATGACTTTCAGCGTTGACAAATGCATGATTGCTCACTGAGGTTCTAATGACTCTCGTTTCACGTACGAGTTGACCGGGGAAAACTTTCCGGGTGGGATTAGGCTTACTGACGCGGGAATTACCATCGATGAGCAGCTTAGGTTTTTTGAACATTGTTCTACGGTGGTCCGAAAAGCAAATAGGGAATGCTCGGTTTCATACTTAAAAAAAATCACTTCACGTTTTCTCAAAGTAACCCTCAACCTAATTTGTTCTGGCATAGAGTATGCTGAACTGTTTTGTAGGCTATACCAACAGAAAGATACAGACTTTTTTGTTGGAGTCCGTCGTGATAGCCAGATCCTTTCCATCTGAGACCATTTTATTTTTATCCTTTGTGAACGGAACCCATAGTGTTTCGAAACGACCATGAGGATCGTGTTTTTTTTTAGTGGTTTTTACTCTACCATTTGGATTTTGTTTTGATATTTGCCAAGACAACGTTGTTTGTATTGGTTTTATTAGATATAAAATTGGTCGAGAGAGTGCAGAGAAGAGCAAATTTAGTTCTTGTTCACTTGACTTGAGCTATGAAGAGAAATTTGATTTTTTGAATAGGTTTTCTATTAGAAAAGCTGAGATGTCCTGGGATAAGATTGACGTTTTCAAAATCTTCAACAGGATTGATAGGAAGGACTATTACTTACTAATGAACCGTTAATCTAGAGCTTCGACAAAGCAAGAACTTTTGGTTGGTTAAGGACAATTCCATGTTTCAATATCGCAGGAAGTATTTTTCCTAACAGTTTTGGTCAGTAAATGGAACAGCTTATCAACTGTTGTCATGAATTCTACCATAATTGATATGTTCACAAAGAAATACGATATTTATGCTAGAAAATATCGAGAAGCTATCCGTATTTCATCCATATGACGATGATCATTTATTTTTTTTGACAGTGTATTTTATTTTTCTCAACTTTTTTTTTCTTTTTTTTCGTTATTATTTCTCCAATTTTGGGTTGCTGCATTCAGATATAATTGACATTCATATTTGTTATGGATATTTATCTCTCCAACCACCTTGTTGGGCAATTTCTCTGTTGTAGCTATTAAATGTTTTGTACTGCCATTTTGTTTTATTTGTATTTATTTTTATAATTTGCTCATTCGTGGATAATAACGTTGGTAGTAGGATAAAATGGAAAGAAAATTACTGCAGTATCAAAATACACACGTCCTCTAGAGAGAAGGAAAAACTAAAACACATTTTTTAAACATATTTTATTTGCAGTTTATAATCGAGATATTATATGCTTACTAAAAATAATTGAAAATATCAACTAAACTAACTTTGATAAAACAAGCGTTATGTTTCAACAAAAAACTTCAAGAATTATCGTAACAATTTTTATGGCAGCAATCGAAAAACAAATTTCACTTAACGAGGTCGTAAGTATTTGAAGAGAAACCTTTCCCCAAAGAGAAAGATGTAGTAGATTGTTTGAGAAAAAAAGAGAGCGGCAAATAACCGCACGATCATCACCTCTAAGCAAATTGAGAGGTCATTTCTTCGAAACAAGAGAAGCGGGATTTTGATTGGACAAAGCGCTATCGATCAAGCGGCAAATTACATCTATAATCGATCGCATTATCGACGCAGCGAGTTCAATATAAGTCGAATTAAACGATTTCTTATTTTAGATATTTAATTCTAGCTAAGACATAGCAGATGCTCTTGCGATCGACCAGAGTCATGACATCACGACTCGACACGCGGTCATTAGATGAATTATGTATGATTCGTATTGTACTCAATTCAAAGATCGTATCGAACCCCAAATGTAACGTACTATCCTGTAAGAACATCTGCAATTTTCAAGAATCATAAAAATCAATCATATCGCTCAAAATAACACATATCTATATATATATATACCAAAGATAAAAAATAATAAAAATCTTCACTCGGATCGATTGATATATGGTACGTTGAATGTAATTTGAATTATTTTTTGAATTTCAGATAATGTTCGGGGTTTAATTTGGTTAATTAAAATCATCTACACACCACACGGAAAAAAAAATATTTTCCGTAAAACTGCATAATTATTGTGTGTAAAAAAACATGTAATTTTTTTTACATCAAGGAATTTAATTTCCTCAAGTGCAAGTTCTAACGATACCCGTCATAATTGCATGGCGAATCTGCGAAACAATGGAAGAAATTTAATTATGGATTTTTTTGGAAGTTAGGTTCATTAGCGTTATAATTTCCCTCATTATAGTTTACTGAAGAAATTAAATAGAAACGAAGAAATAGAAAAAAGTAACATTTTCTTAGATTTTTCTAGGCATTTTTGTGAAAAATTTGATGATTACGGAAAGAGGAAATGAATAGCAGACATACTGGCTAGAGATTCTGACCAAGTGGCGCCTGTAAACATTAACTGTTATATACGGACATTTGGCTTTTCTTTGTTATTTTTGAAGGTGCCATCAAAAACTAACTTCTCTTTTATTTCTCAGATCCCGTTTGGATATAATTTCTAGAGCAAAGGTATACCATAAAATTGTCTTTGAAACCGTAATGAATAAAATTCATGGTTTTCTAGACAATGAAGTGATGACATCTTTATCTATCGTAAGAACAGTAAAAAAGTTGATCGTCTATTAGATTTCGCTATTCTGAATGAATTTGGAATTGAATATTATTATATATATAAGAATTCAAGAACTGTAAAAAAAGCAATCTAATGTTAGAGATTCTTTAATTTCCTAGAAAGAATTTTACTTTTTAATAAATTGACTGCATAATGAAATAAAAATAATAAACTCTGGCAAATTTTGATGTCGATCTTTAAAGTCTACCCTTTTTAGATGGAATCTAGTCTTGAAGAAAATAAATTTCTTTTATTTAAATAATCAATAAAAATTTTGAGAGAATATGTTGTTTTACTTGAATTTTTAGCAGACAAAACATGCGGTTGGAAAGATCATTCATTTTACAAGATTCAATCCTTTGAGAATGGGAATATTCCAGTTGACACGTACATTAAGTAGCTCTTTGGGAACTCTAAAGTTCTAGAAATATATCTCGCAGACCGTTTTGAATATCCCAAATTAATTATATATTCTAAGATTAAAACAAGTCCCTTATATAATCAACACACACACACGATGTCAGCTTTACTTTCCAAACCTATTTATTTAAAATGAACAATATGTCGATTGAAAACTGTGTTTAGGTAACCAAGGCTACCTCACGTATCATTTATCACGATAATACGTCTTCCAAATTGAATAATTGTTTCACAAACACACAGAAGCTCCTCTCCCTATAACCCAAGAGATTCGAATCCTTAATCTTCAATTTGCATAATTGCTCGTCATAAATAGCTATGCCACGAGCATATGTCGATACCCAGCTTCATGTAAATGTTGACACATTATAAAAACAACTGCTCGTGCATTGAGTTGTTTGTTCAATTCACGGATTAACATACGTGTGTTCTTTCTAGAATATTTATTATTTCACAGCGCAATCAAGTTTTCCATACAAAGTGGGTTTCAGAGAGACTAGTCATTAAAGAGAGACTTACATTATACAGGGTGGATACTACCGACCGACCAATAATTATACACGTGATTCCTTGTGAAAACTAATACAGAAAAGAGTTTTCCGTTTTAGGATCGGGCGAATATTTAAGGAGTTATAAAATTTTGAATTTTTGTGACATGTCAGTTTTGTAATGGTCAGTTAAGCGCCAAACACCCAACGAAAGAAAATTTCACATTTAGCTGTGGGTGACAGCTTTTTGAAAATGAACTGAAATATTCAATCCCGTTAGAAGCCAAGTTGAATCATCATCTTTCATGATTCACACTTTTTCTCTCGTGTAGAGTGATGTTATAACCTTATTATTACTTACTACCTTCGTCCACTAAATCAGAAATTTATCACCAGATTTGTAAAGTGTTAGTCAAATGAGATCTATTTGAAAAATTGTTTTCCCAAAATCAACACCTTTTTTGCCAAAATGTGGCGATTTTCTCTCCTTAAGTGTCAAGTCAAATTTTTTGAGAGAAGGCGCATACAATGCATAGTATTTACTGCGCGATCATTTTTTTACGCTGTCGTTTCAATTTGACCACATGTTGATCAATAAAACAGGGAAATATCTTTTGAGCAATCTCAAAATATCATTGAAACTATTACGCGTAAAAAGCCATAATGAAGAATGTAAAAATGGTAGATTGTGGCTGATGGAAACAGTAAAACAATAACAAAGATTCAATCGGAAACTTTTAATCACACTTATTACTTTATGAATCAACATATTAAAAATAATTAATGGTTTCGGATTTTTTCTACTGATTATTCTACTTACATTTTCATACCGAATTCTATTATGTTGCGACGAAGATTTTTCATTTCCTCGTGACTGCAATTGATTTTTATCGCGCTGAAATTTTGTCTGTTAAGAACTCATGCTGTCTTGATGAATTTAGTTTCCCATTTTACCAGAAATATTTTGACGACTTTAAAATTTATTCTAGTATTTGCGATTTGCGCAGAACTTGCTCACTTTTTTCAGATGAAGTTTCATTCGGAGGAGTATTTATAGAGGGAAATCAGGACGGACAGTTGTTTTTTACGTGTTCCAAGCGGATATTTCATATTAAGTATTAAGTTTTGACGAGAATTTCCCTAGCTGTAACTAAAGTTTTAGTCATCCTTTTGACGTATTCCATATATATCATTATTATATATATAATAAATATATTTATTTATATGTCCATTGTTTAATCTACAAAGAACTGTGTTTTTAAAACCGGGTATTTTTCGCAATTCCACTAGAGAAAAATATTTTTAAAACATCGCACTTCTCTCTGAAAATCAAATTGGAAAGCTGTTTTTATTTTTTAACGATGCTGTGAGAAGTTTCTGAACTTTTTATGTTGGTCTTTTATGAGTTGTATACTAATGGATTTGTAATCTATTACTTGTATTTTTCATTTTCGTATGTCATTCTTGCTTGGGTCTGGCCCCATAGGCAAATAAAGTAGTATTATTATCATTATTTAAAAGGGGCCAGTTGCCCCAGTATCTTCTTAATAGAGGTAGACTTCAGGCTCTCGCCGCCCTATGCACTATTAACTATTAATTTTGCCTCCCTTTTAAGATGTTCTTATATTTCGTTTCTTAATTTTTCCCCGAAAAATCATATGTCACCACCCCTCTCAGTTCTCAATTTTCAAAATGAAAGTCATCTCTTTACTTTTTGTTCCAAAAATGGTTTAGAAAATATTGTTTTGCACACACTCATAACATAAATAAGATGCCGTAAAATTTTTTAACGGTATTTTTGTTAGACTTCATCATGACTAGGGCTAACATTTTTATGCTCTAAAAACTTCTAAAAATGCTGTATTGCCTATGCATTTATGCTCTTAAAAACTGTAAATATTCCCTCAAATTTTTTTATATAAAATACCTAGCCAAGTGGTGTATTTAGCTTTAGAAAAGCACAAATTTTAAAATAAATATATTGATAAAATAAATTAATAAATAATTATTTTTATTTGATAAAAACCCTCAAAATTTCACGCAAACGCTAAAAAATTCACCCCATTTGTCAATTTTAGCCAATTCCACTAGTTAACATCACTGACAACGATTCAGATGACCAATCTATTTACAGCCACATACCAGCGTCGTTGAACGGCTAGTATTTTTATGCTCTAATAGTTCAATGTCTTTGATGATTGGTTGAAAAACCTGAATTTTAGGATTTTCTACCAATCAGCAATGACGTTCTATTTTAAAACCAGTCGCAAGCGGGATTGGAATAGCGAGGAAAAACTTACTTTTTATCGAAAATCATGAAATATGCAAAATATGTCTTAAAATTTCGAAAATATGCTCTATCATGTATAAATAGCGAAACATGCAGAAACATAAAAAATATGCAAAGGCATAGAAATCCGAGCCCTAATTATGACCAGTTTAAAATGTAATATCTCTCTCTCGATATCCTTCAACAAGCTCATTGTGTTAATCAAGTCCATCGTTTTGCAGAATTACAATCAAAATCCGTGATGCAACATGTAAATTTCAAAACTTCCAAATTGGAATTGGAAAAAAAAAATCTTCTCAAAATTGTTAGCGATTCTTTATTCATTCAACCCTTTAAGCGATTTTTAAAATTTTCCTGCTCCGCATTATAACTTCCACATTTGAAATTGCGAAACCTTCCCAAATTGCCACGTATTTTAAGAACTTTTTCCGATTGGAGCAGATAACCGCTCCCCCCAACAAGGAAGTTTACTCCACCCATCGCTTTCATTTCCTGCGCTATGATACAAAATATATGTGTGTTTCTTTCTAGGAAGAGAAATACTTTTTTTTGTATCATTTATATACTGAGCGTATATTTCTTTCTCTATTTTTCTCGCTCCTTCTTCTTATCTGAGGTTGAACAAGAGCTGACTCTGCCCAATGCAGTTGATTGGTTGGAGAAAGGGGTGGAAAACATGTTTTATTGTAAAAACATCTTCATTGCGTTTTTAGAAGACGAAATATCTCGGGGTGACAGAAATAAAGCAGATAAAGTTTGACGAGATATTTCGGGATTGCCGTTGAAAGAGTTAAACAAGAGAATAAAATAAGTACAGATATATAGTGTGTGTGAAATTTCGATCAAAGCAAAAATATTTTATTTTTGGGTATAATAACCACGTAAAGTACAAGTAACTTTGTACAAGGGAAAAAAGAACTGGTTTGCACATCTTTAGATTTCTTTCTGTGAGGGTATATAGCAGGCCTCAGCAACCTGTGACCCATTTCATAATTTCAAGTGACGCACTTGAGTTCCAAAAATAAAGTATAATTATATTCGGTTCGGGGGTATATAAAGTATATACCCGAATATATATAATTATATCTTCTTAATACACACATTTTTGGTTGATTTTGACCCGCAGTCAAAGATGGTTGCCGAACCCTGGTATATAGCATCGTTTTTCATCTTCAAAAACGCCAAGTTGTACGTTTGGTGTACGATCAGTGAATTTGGCAGAATTTGTAAGTGACGTAATCAATTTTTTTAAAGCTTTATTATTCCGTAAAAATGGGTTGAATCAAAGAAAAACTGGAAACAGTTTTTTCCATATTAGTTTTTGACAAGGAATCACGTGTGTAATTATCGAGCGAACGATATCCACTCTAATGCGTATATACTCTAAATGCTAAATATCATTGTCATTCATATTTGAGATAGGAGACACATCAACACTTATGTTTTTTTTTTATTTCTAATGCGAACGTGTTAAAAAAAATTACGAGTTTCCGTTGGTTTTCTCCCACGCTTTTTACGTTATAAAGGAACAACTTAGATAACGAAATATCCCCGTCAATATATATTTTTACCTTTTGATTCTATAGAAGGCCAGAAGAGAAATTTATTAATCAAACATCAGTTGTACTTTGCACTCATTAAGAGCTTCGTCATTAATGAAATTGTCATCTGCACCAGTTTTTAGGCGAAGATGGAGCCTCGTAATTAGATTAATAGAAATAAGCAAAGAAAGACTGTCATCAAACATGTGTGATGAAGGGAAAAAGTAAAACTTCTTTGAATACTCTAGGTGAATTATTCATTAATTGTTTTTGCTAGTGATTTTCAGTTCGAAATACACGAGAGTGGTTCTTCTGTATTTGTTCTTCAAACAAGCAAAAGTTGGATACGAAGAGACTATTTCCTAGCTTTCCAAGTCACGTTTTCAGTCACAGATAAATAAACTAGTTTGTTAATGAATAATGCAGCTAGTGAAACTGAGTCAAATCACATTTTGTAGGAAATTCGATTCTTCCTTTGAGTCATAATAATAAATGGTTGTGACTGGAATTCATGTATTTTTCTTTAGAGAAAAATATAGATCTTAATTTTTTTTGTTTATTAACCGCTACAAATGTTTATTGTGTTCTCAAGTTTTTATTTGATTGTTCTGAAAATGCACAGATGGTTTTAAGATATAGTCACTTATTCACATTTCGTAATAACTTAATAATTTTGATGCAACTTATGACCCATATTTACCGAGGCTAATATAAATCAAAACTTTTTTTTTTCCGACGAAATTCGTAAAAATATTTACCCATCGATAGAAATTTCCATTTTTGTAACGATCTCTGCACAATGCACACAGTAAAAAAAAATATTGACAGAATTTTATGAACTTGATACTTTTTGAATGTAAGTATGTTACTCTCTGCCAGGTTTCAAATTTTCATTAATTTAAGTATGTCAATTTCTGAAAAAAAACACCACGGAAAATTACACAAAATACAGTATTATATTTTTTGAATGAAAACGCATTCAAAAGTTTTCTAAACTGCACATTATGATAAGAAATCAACTTATCTCATGAATAAATGATTAATTGTCAACACAAAAGGTAATGCCACTTTCTGGTATGATTTTTCATTCGTCGGCCGCAAAAGATAAACTCGAATTTATCAAATCATTTGTCTGGTACCTTGGTCATTTCAACTCTTTCAGACCCGAGCATCCATTTTTTTGGATTTTCAAGATGATTTTGCATTTTTGATGCTCAAAAAATACATTAAAAACACAAATATCTGCAATTTTTTTTTATTTCTTTCAAAAACATAATCCACTTTGTTGAAATTTTTTTCAGTGAAGATGATGATGTAGGGTATATCTATCTTCACATGCAATTTTTTCCGGGGGGAGAAGAGACCCTGTAGAAAAATTAGATTTTTTTTACAGGGTCTGAAAGAGTTATGCGTATTAGTTCTAATCAGACCGGGAACTAGATTGATGTGTCAAGTACATGGCTACCATGCGGCATGATAATCAAAATCCAAAGATCAACTATTAGCCTTTTGAAGTGTTTCTCTGTGAATATAACAGTACTTTCCCAAACATTCCTATTCTGATAAAGCGAAGAAAATATTATATGGTATACGTTTTTAGGTATTTACGTTTACGTGCAGTGTCTTATTTATAAGAAATGGTCTGTCACGTCGATATCTCTGGGATCTTTTATCTATCGAATCAGATTCATGATACTGACAAAAAGAGCGAAATCAATATTTAAAAGTGATTCTCTTATCCTGTACCTTCGAATTTTGACTCAGCTTTTACCACAGAAACTTTTAAAGATGCACCCTTTTTCCCCCACTCAAACGCAGTAAAAATAGGCATTTATCGTTATAAACCAGCTGTTTATAATCGTTTTTAATATCAATTCAAAATAGGTTGGTCGTTCCTTTGAAGAAATTTGTGCAAACTTTTATTGAAGTACAACATATAATTTTGACATAATCTCATTTTTTTGTCATTTTATCTATATCTTCTTTTTTAAATTTTCAAAAAATACTAATGTTGCCCCAGTTTCTTTTTCAAATTTGAATCAGTCCTTTGAACGATAGTAGCTCATTAATTTTCATCGTTGCAAGGGGGAAATGAAATCAGAAATTTTCATCGCATACCTGTAATTGAAGATGGAATCAATGCAATTACATTATTAAAAATTTAATACTTTATTTATAAACTCTCTTATTGTAATTACACTTCAAAAGTTCTCTTACGCATATCAGGAATGGACCTCACTGACTTTTCATAACGAAACATTCTCCGGTAAGTGCTGTCTTAAATAATAATTGACGTAGAAAAATCTGAAACTTTTCTCGAAGTATATATGCATGGTTTCACCGAGGGTTAATATAAGATTCCCGATAACAAGAAATGATTAGCATAAGTTTCACCGAAAACATTCCATATGCCACAAAATCTATTGGCAGCCTTTGTTTCCGTACTGGAACATTTCTCACTGTGTTTCAAACTGTTCTTTTTGTATGTTGGAGAATGAGTCTGCTGTTGCTGCTAGAGGAAATCCGATTTCAGAGTATCGGCAATCGATAGCCCCATACTTCTGCTAGCATACCCTGACCGAAGGACAAAAGGGTGAAGAATTTATCCCCAAAAATACACAACACATACTGATTCCAATCCTTGGATTTTTCCTCTTACTAAATATTTTTTTATTTATACTCTTCTTCACATGTGAACTTTTCTTTCAGAGGCAGGGGCAAAACTTTTTTCTTTTACTTCAGATAAAAATATAAATGTTCTTGCTTCTTTTTAGGAAAGGAAAATTTACGGTAGAACGAACTAACATGCATGAAAAAAAGAATATCCTGATTCCGAGGTTCCCGAAATTTTGCGAGAACCGGAAAATTTTTTTGCATGTGGCTGATCGATGTCAACATCCTCTACATGCATGTGGGGTGCATGTGTGGTGTAGCAGTAGTAGGTAGGGCCTCAAAAAAATGGCTCGGGGATCCATGATGTTCTTAAGTCAGCCACCTCGTTGGGCAATTTGCCTGTTGTGGCGTTGTATTTGTATTTGTTGTATTTGTATAATCCATTTACAAAAAATTCATATTTTTAAATGCAACATTAACGGATATATTATTTGACTTTGAAGTTTTCAGCATTTATCACCAATGATTGAGAGCACGGTTCACAAATTCTGAAACGTAAATTAAATTCAAAGGTGTACAAATCCTGAAATTCTCAAAATAATTTTCAAAAATGTAATTGTTATTTATTGTGAATAAAAAAATAAAATTGTTCAGTTCATTCTATTTGTGTACAGTCCCTAAAAGTGGCAACATTTGAGCCAATGAAAATTTGCCAATACACTTAATTTTGTTCCTTTTTGTTAATTTAATCTACATTTAAATATTGGAAATGTTCCATGTTTAAAAAAAATTATAGAGTGGAAATGTTACCTTTGGATTAAAATGGGAGATTTCTACGCCACCCGTTGATTCGAGAAGGTTTCATCAAGCCAAGGGTAGGTACCCTTACCTTTCTCTCTTGTGTAACATAAGAAACACGATCATTCTACAGTGGAACCTTCCATAAGAGACACTTCCGTTAGCAGACTCCTTCCACTAACGGACATTTTTTTTTTTGAATTACGTCAACGAGACTCAATGTACTTCGCTATGCATTAACGTACACTTCTCGTTAGGGGACAGAATTTTCGGTCACACGGGTGTCTAATCGATAGGTAATACTGTGAAATGCGACTTTGAAAGCGCTTATAAAAAAATGTGATGTTTTGGAAAAAGTCCCTGGATGCAAGTAGGACAACCGCTTTTTTTATGCTCCCTTTTGAATGAAAAATACCGAAGTGAATGTGCAAGGGGGATATGTTCCCTTTTGGTAGAAACGACTAACTTTACACATTGTAATTGCGACCAAAAATATTCCTGCTTAAATAAACCCTGTTGTGTAATCTGATGGAGCTCATCCCAAAGATTCAGAAACCGTTGAAAAGTACGTGTCGAAAAAAAATGGTAATGTTCCCTTTTGAAAATAAGCTCCTCATATATATGTTAAATCTCGATAAATACTGCATTTAAAAATATTAATCTTTTTGCAAATGACTTTTCAGAGCAAGACATATATTTAAATAACTGAAAGTTTTAGCACGGGGACTGTATGAAAAGTTTATTTTTTTATTTTTTTATGCATAAAACCCCTCAAACAAATTTTGAGGCTGAGTGATTACACGTTATTTGAAAATTTTTTAAATTGAAATTGGGTTGGTCCGATCGATTAATAGGGTCGGTTAATCGATAAATTGTTAATCGCAGTTAAAAATTTTAGTTGCGTTAATCGATTCGATCAATCCAATCAAAATTAGATTAACATTTTTATTAAAAGTATAATTTAACTTGATATATTTGACTAAACCGATTAAATGTCTTAAATTATGTTCCTATACATAACATTTCAGATAAGTGACCGTATTTAAAAATATTTGAATCAATATTTTGATCAAATTTTTCGACATGAGGAAACACCAGTCGATTCAACAAAAACTAGTGATAATTTCTAAAATTACTGATTAAAAAAAAAAACCGACAAGATCCAAGTTAAGAAATTCCAGGATGTGACAAGCATGTTCAGCATATCGTCGCCCTTATGCTATAGACATGAATGTGCAAATTTTTTGACTTTTGGGTTTATCAGCTGGTTGGATCACTCATTGTGCTATCTAAGTTTTGCCAGAAACGCAATGTGTATCCCCTATTGAAACACATTTTACAAAACATTTTAGGAGTAATTTTTGAAGCAATTGACAGCGTTTCTGTGTTTGAAATTCACAAAAATTAATTCGACACAACCAACGTCCGTATCTAGCTAATGATTGGCAAATGTCCGTGTCTAGCAAAAGGTGTTTTGGATGTTAATAAGGTTTTCTGCAAACAAATAGAATTTAACAGAAGAGAGTGTAAAAAAAAAGTGAAGCAAAAGAAGATTTCACAATATTCAAAAACGAAGAATGGAAGAAGGGAAATGAAGGGGACATTATATATTAGTTGTACTACTGTAGACAGTTTAATATACCAATATATATATATTAGGAGATTCAGATAAGATTACAAAAATATTCATCGAAATTCGTTTTTAAAAAAAACCGGTTTAAAATTCGTTAAAGACGTACTTTGTAGAAATCGGTGTTCGCTATAAGCAATCGAAATAACATAGATAAGCAATACGAAATTCACGGGACATAGAAGCGGAGGGGTCAGAGAATAATGTATAATGTGTGTTCCGTCTTCTGCGGGTCCACCTTGACTGTTCTGGTACAGGGATGAAATATTGCCCCTGTGGTTTTTGTAAATAGACTATTACATCACCACCATCAACCATAAAAGCAAATTATGAAATTTTTATTTTTGCATTGTCAGACACAAATTAAATCTAATTTGATAAATTTTCGTGTCAGTTTTCTTCATTTTGAACCTATCAACAGACTATTTCAAATTACATCCCAAATATGATTTTTACAAAATTTTTTATACAGATACAGGTTTTATGTCGTCTTTTAAATTGGAATAATAAGAGATATAAAAATTGTATATGTTCCTTTTAATCCACGCATTTCCTATATTATTTCAATGTCAGTGGTATCAAAAGAAAAACATTAATTGTGCAGTATTTTGCTATGAAACATGGCTGTTAAATCTAAAAATTTCGGATACCTTTATATGAAAATTATTTGGGTGACTATCGAACAAAAATATATCAAGCTACAATTCACGTATAAAATAGACTCTTGTCAGTATCTCTATCTGAAAACATCTAAACGCAATGAAGCAAAATGATACGCATGAAAATCGTGTCATAGAATGCAATATACACAACCTTATACACAAGGATGAAAACATCAAAAACATTGTTAGTAAAAACGAAGTTAATCATTTCTGTACTACGTATTCTGTACAGCGGGTAAAGGACAAGCTTTTAAAGGTCAAAGATTCCTAAGTCTCACTGAGGAAACTGAAAAATTGATTCAAAATAAATAGTTTTTTTTTTCTTCGCCTATACATTATTTTCACGAATTCTTCGTCTAAGGGAAATAAATTACTATTTCCGCAAAAGACGGGATTGAGTTTGGGAAAAATATAAGAATAATGTTTTTTAAAGAAAACGGATGAAATCGAAATTCAAAATAATTTTGTATAACAAATTGAAAACTGACGAAATAAGAGTTTTAATCCATCATATTTTCGGTAATTCCAATTTTACGTAGAAACTTATTGTGTTCAAAAAGTAATTTATTGAATATGAGCTTTTTAAAAAATTATAATGGTTTTACTGGAAAAAAGAATGTGTTAAAAATGATTAACACTGAAATTTCGAGAGTGATTTTTTGTGAGTCTCAAAACAACGCTCATAGGCTACTTCTGTCGAAATTGGTGCCGATTTGATCACATTAAGTGTTGAATTTATAGTGATTCTCATCGCTTGCAAGGGTTGGTAAAAAAACTTTTTTTTTGAAAAACTAAAAAACCCCCCGGGGTTTTTTTTTTTTGATTTAAACCAGTTTTTTTTTGTTTAAACCGGTTTTTTCGGTTTAAATAGCATTTACATTAAAAACAATAAAATTTCTGAAAAACCATTCAAACTTCTAGTAATTAATTGAAAATGTTTAATTAAAATGTTTATTAATGTAATTAACAATATTCCCTTACTAATTAATTCATAAATATTTCTTACATTTTAACAAAAACCAACTTTTCCAATTTAATTATTTCATATCTTAACTCAGGGAATTATTTTTCTCGAAAATTCTTAATATTATTATATTAAAACAATAATGTGTTATTCTTATATATTATTAATCATACAAAAAAGATGTTTCCTCCAGCACTTTTAATATGCTTAATAAGAAGTTATTTTGGTTATTTTGCAAAAATTGTAATAAAAAATAGGTAAATACAATGTGTTTAATGAAGCATAATTGATGCACATTAATGATGATTTACGATATACAGTGTGATTATAACTAAAGTTCTGATTTCAAAAGAACCACTGGTCAGAATGACTTGAAAATTTCCATGAATATTCCTGAAGCACTGGAATTTTGCATGGCGAAGGGGGAAAAATACTTAAAAATGTGCAATAGACGCTGTACTGATCCAACACGTGGGAAATTTGTTTGCAGAATGGAAACAATAGCCATCTCCTGGGCAAAATGATAATTTAATTAGCATCGAACAATTTCATAATTCATGGAGACACATCGCAAAAATCTTCATTAAACAGACAACAACTTACACAAGAAATGTTAAATATGCTGTCCACCATGTTCTGGCTATGACGTGGAGACGCAAAAGTTCTTGTTCAACAACAGATCAGATTATGTCATGGTAATTATGTGGATGCACTTTCAATTCACCAAAGTTTGCAATCTGACCACTGTACATTAAGGTCAGCTGAATGTGGCATTCAGGTATCGTGTCATCCTGTAATTGTCAAAATGGCTCTTCAGCAGGGGTTTGCCGGTGTTGTAATGTGCATCTTGACAAAAGTTGTGCTATCCGCACACTGATGCTGTTGAAGTGCCGAAATGATACGATTGCACAAAATAGGTTATACTGCTGGCTAAGTGCACATTTTTTCTTTTGCCAAAGAAAATTCCATTGCTTCAGGAGTATCTATGTAATTTTTCAAGTCATTCTCACCAGTAGTTCTTATTGCATAGTGTTTTGGAGAACCAGAACTCTTAAATTATAATCATTCTCCAAGCTAGTTATTTTTCATAAATCACTTACTATTGTACAGCAGAGCCTTTAAGTATTAAAAAAAGCTGTTGAATATTGAGCCTGGTGGTGATATACAGTATGAGATGTGTTGCTTCTCATGGAAAGAAAAATGAAAATATCTGAGGTAAAAATATATACAACCACCGCTGTGGTGGTCGAGTGGTTATAGTAACGGACTCGCGATGCGAGGATCCGGGTTCGAACCCCACAGTGGTGGTCGGCTGAAGTTGGTTTTCTGTGGTTCCCAACTTCAAGGCGCAAATGCGAGCCGATTTCCCCGTTAAAAAGTCTCGCCACAGAGAGCAACAGTCTTACAATGATAAATCATTCAATCATAACACTTCACTCATAGTTAGAAAACCTGGTGACAGATGGCAGCACTACACATAACAAGCATTACAGAGAAACAAAAATTTCACGTCAGGTTTCACTACACGTACACGCACATTAACGATTCGTTGGGGGTTCCGCGGGGTGGGGGGTTGCGGGTGTAGCAGAAGTAGGTAGGGCCTCCAAAAAAAATGGCTCGGGGATCCATAATGTTCTTAAGTCAGCCACCTCGTTGGGCAATTTGCCTGTTGTGGCGTTGTATTTGTACTACTACACTGGTCTTTGTTCTTTAGGGGCAGCTAGTGTCTTTATTGGATTATTGAATTATAAGACCAGTTCCCCCCTCCCCCCCAGCATGATGTTGGAGTCTACCGTTGGTGCGCCTTTATGAAGGAAAAATCTAAAAAGCCTATGAGCCAATACACCACAACATTTAGATGTGTGATACAAAATCCCCATTCATGAATTTTCTAAATATAGTGCATCAGAATGTAGTCCAAGGTTAGAAAATGTGGTAAGAATGAGAAATTTTGGTACTGTATATAACTTCACACACAAGTAACTGATACTTCTTATGGAAAAATCTATAAATTCGGGCCACTTTTGATATTTTTTTTAAATAAAATTTGAAGATATACCCATAAGAATGTACCTCAAGAATATAAAATGTTTTATGAATGAAAAAATTTGGCTAATAATAAACCAATATATTTTTCAAGGGGAAAAAATAATATTTAGGCCACTTTTATGTGATTTTTTGGAAAAACCACGTGATTAAAACCAAAGTTTAAACCATGATTAAAACCACGGTTTAAACCAAAAAACCCTGTCGCTTTCACATGAAACATGGTCTTTTCAATGGCAGACTAGAACCACAATTCACTTTTAAGATCTTCGGCGTGTCTGTCACCGCTGGAAGAAGAGAAAAGTTCGAGAATGAAGAAGATTGAACTTGGCGATCTGTGAACGAAGAATTTCATTTTGTCGGAGGGAAAAGTAAAAAAAGAAGCCGTCGCCTCGGGCTTTTATTAAGTTGGGAAAGCAGCAGCGGGATTGAATCACCACGAATAGAGTAACAATACCATGAAATTTTCGCGAAGCAGGTGAGTTTATTTTGCTAATAAAAGGTTTCATCTTTTTGATATCCAAGCTGTCGAGCCACAGACTATTTTGGACCTAAAAATAGGCTTTCAGGCCTGCAACACCATCAAGAGAATATCTCGAGTAGAAAAGCTTTTAGCGATACTATTTTTAACATGGTCGCAGTCGTTGTTTCTAAGCATCCTTCAAACAACAAAACATGACTATGATAACATTTTTCTCGCGTTTAATATACTGATATTTGAATACAGAAAACCGTGTGACGTATAGCTGATCCTTTACACAACTCATTTGCATTTGAACATTAAGACTGAACCTTGTTAATGACTGAATGCGAACAATAGATTAAAAAACAGAATGAATTTTAGGATATCGTTCAGGCTGTGGATGCAATCTATATATATAAAGTAGCATGTCCTGACTGATTCGTCATCGCCGAGCCGAAACCACTAAAGCTATGAATATCAAATTTGGTCAATAGTTCTGTTTTACGCCGGAAAGACTCACTAAGAAAGGGTTTTCCGAAATTCGACCAATAAGGGGGTCGGGGGGGGGGGGTTCAAAGGTAACAGAGAAATCACGCAGAGTTAAAACTGCTGAAATTCCTGAAATTTGGGCAAAAGTTTTGTTTCATGACGTAAACACAACCAAGAAGGGGTTTTTCGAAATTCGACCCCTAAGGGGAATCATAAGGGGGGGGGGGAGGGTTCAAACGTATCACCTAAATCACTCCAAACCGAAACCTCCGAAATTTGGGCTGTTTTGTTTCATGACGTAAACATTAACTAAGAGGGGTTTTTTCGAAATTCGACGCCTAAGAGGGTCATAAGGGAGTTCAAAGGTAACATATGGGAATCATGCCGAGCCAAAAGTGCTGAATATTCATGAAATTTTTTCAGAAGTTTTATTTCATAAAATTGGGTAGGGGTTTTTCAGAGTTCGACCGCTAAGGGGAGGTCATAAGAGGGTTCAAAGGTAACATATAGAGAAATCAAGCCGAGCCAAAGCCGCTGGAGAAAAATTCATGAAATTTCGTCAGTAGTTTTACTTCATGACGTAAAGACTAACCGATGATGGGTTTATTGAAATTCGATCCCTAAGGGCGTTCAATAAGGGACGGGGGGGGGGTCATAACGCAACCGCTGAAGCTATAAATATGAAATTTGGTCAGTATTCTTGTATTGTAATGTAGAAACTCACTGAGAAGGGATTTTTCAAAATTCAACCCCGTAATGGGGGGGGGGGGGTTAAAAGGTTGTATAGAGCAATCATCATCGAGCCGAAATCACTGAAGCCATAGATATGAAATATAGTCAGTATTATATTTCATAATGCAGATACCCAAGACGGAATTTCTGGAAAATTCATTCCTCAAGGGAGTCATGAGGCGTTCAAATGTTTTTTATGGGGGGGGGGGGGGGAATCATCGCCGAGTAATTTTCAGATTACAAAATCCGCGCGAACGAAGCAGCGGGTGACAGCTAGTCTTTATATATACAGATAACCCTTTAACTACACAAAAAATTCTTCTTTGTTTTTTAGTCTCATTATTTTTAGTAAAGGAAAAATTAGTTTAAAACATATTTGTTACGGAATCATTATGTCTGTGAATCGCAGTGTACAATTTTGTAAGAAGTCACATCATTTGTTTGAAAAATGAAAATTTAATTTTTACAATATAACGTCGGTCACTCATAAATGATTGAGCAGTTAAAGGATTAACTAGACCAAAAATGGGTATATTGTACTGTATATACCAGTTATCCGTTCCGTTGTATTTTAGCAGTTCTACGCAGGTCTACTCATGGAGACGCTACCGAATATTAGACTGGCATACCAGTTTTGACACACTTCAGTGTATATTATTATCTGAATATATACAGTATCTCAATAGAAATAAAATAGTTCAAGTAGATATGGGAAATTCAGAAATATTCCTCGAATTGTATTTTTAGGGAAAAACTTAAACGCCAGTGGGGAATCCTGGAGCCAGCAACGTTCTGTATGTCGTGATAACGATATATCTTTTATTTTTTTCCGTAACACTGGCATTTTATTTGCATCATTTGAAGTGCAGCGTTGCCAAATTTCAAAATGTCACGGATGTCAGAAAGTGTACGTGATATATATCATGGTGAGACGTATCATTGAAAGATGTAGGTATGATGGGTATTTCGTGCTACTTCTGATGAAATCATAATCTCGGCGAAAAATATCTTTTAAAATATTTTTAAAATATGACGCGAAAATTTTTTTCAGCCGTTGAAACAGAGTTTCTGGTTGCGAAGGTCATCGTTGATATTCAATTTCTTACCGTTTCCCCAACGACAGTGGTTGGCATCATCAGATGTTGTCTGACACCGCTAAAGTTAAGGAAACGTAAAAAAGACAAGCAACACTCTTACTGACGATGGTCTTTTGTCCGAAGAAACTAATTTTTAACCCTTTAATCGGCATTGACGAGATATATCTCACCTTCCTAATAACCTTTTATTTTAGCAATGACAAGCCCAGATATTTTGTAAAACTGAAATTTTTTTTTCTCAGTGGCACACATTTTATTATCTCCTTTACTTCATTCCTTACTTATCTCCATTCCTAAAATCTGAGTATAGCCTACTTCATAAAAAAGCAAAAGATATGGCACTCTACAGAGGGTTTAGTTATTTCTGCTATACCATGGAAAGGGTTAATAGACAAAGGCCACGAAAACTTCATCAGTTACTAGTTTTCAGCAGCTTTATGAACTATAGTGTTGCTAATGCTCTAATATAAAATTTTCCCATTTTTTTAATACTGTCTTGATTCCGGTAACTTTTGAACCACTTGTCAGAAAAATATACATCTTCGAATTCAGTCGAGAAACTTATTTCACTGTGAAATCCCAATGTTGAGTATTTTATGACTAGATCAATAAAAAAAAAACCACAATTTATATACTGCAGCATGATAAAGTTGTAGCACTTTGTGGACAAGTCCAACTTGGAGGACGATCAATACAGAAAATCCGTAAGAGGTTTTTTTTATCAACGAGGCAGGTGGATCGAGAAATATTTCACTCACTTTCTGGCACCAATATCATTTATTAACGAATATGATGCGAAGAAATCGTGCCTATGGTCAATCTTATTGTGAGGAAAAAATATAATACTGTATCTTCATGTTTCTTTCTTTTTTCCGGTCAGATGAGGAAAATACCAACTATTCTAAGTACACATTTCGGTCTTAATTCGAGAGCATATATTCCCGTGAGCATGAAAGCTTCCATACCTACTTCATCAAAGTCGTAATGTTGATAGTACTCCATTTCCATTACGGTGTGGGATTGTGTTTACAAAAACAATTTGGTTGTCAGCAATATGAACTCGTAATATATCAAAATATGTCTCTTTTAGAACACGCTATAACCTTTCTTAGGATATAAATCCTCAATATGTATTTTCATTTACTGAGATTGTTCGGAAAAAGTTCTAGAAGAGTAACCATCTGTCAAGTATAGGATGGCGTTCTTCAAAATTTTCAACTGTTAGATGTCTTAATAATATAAAGCAGTAAAACATAACGAAAGATATGCATTTTAATGTTTTTCTTTTCATCATGTGTTTATGTTACGGGAAAGAATCACAAATATACTGAATAAATATATAGAACTCTAGTTAATGGGAATCCGGACACCAACATCCAATGAAAAAGCTTTGTAAATGAGAATAAAATACTGAGTAAATGATCGAATGAATAGATTTTCGTTAATGTGTGGATAAGTTTTATTAAATGGGGGCAAGTGCATAGAACGCTAGTGGAAGTAAGTTGTTAAATGATATAGTTAAACAATATTCATCAAACATGTGAATTCAGACGAATATCGCGTCAGCACTCAACACAAGTTGTTGATTTAGTTTTAAGACATTCAATCAGCTATGTTTTACTGCTTTTATCATAATGGACGAAAATATTGAATCCAATCTTAATAGACCATTAATGGTGTTGAGCAGATTTAACTGTTATGTTAGTTTAAAGCACGACACACACAACACGTTAAAAGAAAATACATGCTTCAGTTATTTTAAATTGGACATTTCAGAAAAAGAAACTATTACTGATAAGAAATGAACTCACAGTATAAAGTTGATGGATGCGAGAAATTCAACAGAACCACAGAAGGATTCACACTGCAGGTCCATGTCATTTAAGATAGCACCAAGTAATTATTCTCAATCTCGTAACTTCTCTATCGGTATAACACTGACAAAATGAGTGCCATTGCATTCTGCCTTAAATATTTATTTTCGTTGACAATGTTTTTCAAGAAGACTTTGCGGGAGAGAAGATGACTCGATTTCTTGTTAAGCCGTGCTTACGCGGAAACCACAGAAAAAGACCAACAATTTCTTTTTTAAGGTAAGAGTTAGAAGAATAATAGAAAGGAGAAGAGAAACACGTATAAGAGAAAGTAAGTATTCATCATAGGTGAATGTGCCTAAGATTCTCTTTTTTATCTAGGAAATAAAATCGAAAGGGATTGGATACAAATTACGTGACGGATTCATTAAATGCATTAAACCAATTGTTTATATGATGATAGGCAAGTAAAACTTAATCCATTTCTTTAGCAGATTTTTCCTTCTGCGATTCATAGATTTCCGACTTTTTCCTTCAGAATTGAAATTTTATAGATATCACATACGTAGAGGAATCAGAAATTTCTGAAATGATTTGTGTTACAGTGTCTATGGTTTGCGCTCATTGAAGGACGGGACATGGTTAAAAAATTTCGCTTAAAATCTCTAGGGACGTAAGAGAAGAGAAAATTTGACTTCTTTCCACCTGCAAATCAATTCATTATGTAGTCGTTAGAAGTAGCCGCTGTGGTCGACGAGTGGTCATAGTGACGGACTCACATCGCGAGGATTCGGGTTCAAACCCCACCGTCACCACAGTGGTGGTCGGCTGAACTTGGTTTTCTGCGGTTCCCATCTTCATGGAGCGAATGCGAGCCGATCTCCTCATTAAAAAGTTTCGTCACAGAGAGCAACAGGCCAGAAACGGTAAAATCTTCAATAATTACACTTCACTCATAGTTAGACAAATTGATGGCAGATGGCAGCACTACAAGCATTACACAGAAACAAACTTAATGTCAGGTTCACAACACGGACACGCACATTCCAACATGTATTAACTCGTTAGAAGTTCCGCAGAGGAATGTGGGCGAAGCGTATGTATGTTTTCGTTAGAAGTACAAAAGCTTTTAAGATGGTGTGATGATTCGGTGGCATGGAAATTTCGAAACAATCGAAGTAAAACAGCATCATGTATGTCTCGGTTAACTCGTTCTTGGAAGTCATCCAGAACACTGCTCCCAGCTTCGAGTAGTACAGTGGTAAAGTGCTCGTCTACCACAATGAAAGCTACCACGAGGTCCACGGGTTCGATCCCAGGGAAGAACATAGATTACAAGTTCTTTCCTCCACTGAGCTCAAAGTGACCACCCATAGATGGCGTCTTCATTTCCAACCCAACTCGATCAGTAGTAAATTGCTTATGGCGATATGACAAGAGTTGGTGTGAGATAAAATAGTACACTGAACATCAATAGTGAACGTAAACCAAATAATAAATGTGATAATTTTATGGGAAGAATTGAGTTTCAGATGAAATCAAAATAATATAAGCATCCCTATTTGCTATTTGGCATCTTTTCTCAGCCACCACGTTGGGCATTTTGCCTGTTGGGGCGTTGTATTTGTATCACAAAAAAACCTCATTTTCAATAATTATTTGCAGATAAGTTAATGTATCTTCAATAGATGCAGCGTTATTAATCAATCACCATCTTCGAATAAGATGTTTAATTTTAGAACTTTCTGTATGCTGGTAAAAGGCATCATATCCATTTTCGACGATATTAGGATAACGCTGTTATTTTGCAGTACTTTCGTTACAGTACATGTAGTATAGGACACTAAGTCCTACTTCAATAAACAGCAGAGCTATTCGCTTTATAAAACAGGCGAGCAAAGACATACTGAAAAAATCTTTAACCGGCTCTCCTGTAAAATAATTTTTTGTGACATGATGCCCTTTACCTCCGGCATACCAATGTACAGTAGTACTTGGTTAAATCAAACCTGGTTAATTCGAATTTTGGATAATTCGAACTTTTACAAATTTCCCTTGAGTTTTCTATTTAGTTTAATGTTAAAATTTCTTGTTTAATTCGAGTTCTTTTCGAATCCTCCAGAGAATTCGAAGTTGAAGGAGAAAAAAACATGATTTTTTTGTATGAGGAAATTTAGTTTGGAAACATTCTACAGGAAGTCAGTTTTTGCTTTTCTCGACCAAATAGTTGAAATACCAATCTTTAAAGACAAATTAAAGGTTGAAAATTCTGTTTTTCTTTACACTTTCTTTTATAAATACAGTTCAAATATAAAAGCCACAACAGACAAAATGCTCAACGAGGTGGCTGAAAAAAGATGCCCATAAATATTAGGAATGCAAATGGGTATAAGTTAACACCAATTTCTCAACATTGTTCATCAGGAGTGCATCAAGAATGCGTACCACTATACATGGTGTTCCATCAAGACCGCTCAAACTCTACACAGCCATATTCCTCGCTGGGAATACATAAAAAATGTTCAAAGAACTGTACTCGTAGATACCCCCATAGTCTTCGAGAAAAATGCGGAAGAAAAAAAGTATAACGTCATATCCGACGCTATATCAAACGACGGCTTGACGTTATTCCACGGCGTGCACATGCATGCCTCGATATGCGCGGTGGACATTTTTAACATTTTCCTATGTAAACATATGCAAATATCGATGTTCATGTTTCCAATAAAGTTTTTTCCTTGCACCGGATATAACGTCATACTTTACTTTCGCATTTTTCTCGAAAACTATGGGTCGCACACGAACAGTTCTTTGGGCATTTTTTACATATTCCAAGCGAGGAATCTGACTGTGCAGAGTTTAGGCGGTCTTGATGGGACGCCCTGTATACCGATTATGTTGTTAAACCTATAAACCCAGGTGTACCATTCAAAACTTTTGTTATCGTTATTAAGAGTATGGAAAGTACGAATTATAATATGTTAATGAAAGTCTTTGATAAAAATAAGAATGATAAGCAAAATTTGGAAAATAGTTTCATAACGGAAGATCATGAATTGTTTCCGTAAATCAGGTTTTGAGCATGGTCAAAAAATTCTGTAGTGATGCTAGTTTCAGATCAATAGAATAATGTGGCAGATTGAAGCGCTTATTTCAGAAACCTCATAACTGACAAAAAGATTGAAATTGAGTTAATACTGGTTTCTTGAAGTTGATTGATTGACACTTTGTTTGGTGCAGAAACCCAAAACTGAAAAAAAAATTTTGCATCCCCCATTTTGTATACCTGAAGTATTCGTTTAGTGAAGAAACTCCTACACGGGACATCACTTAGAGGATTTCTGCACTAAAAACTTGTAACAGTAAATCTGAAAGGGGTCATTTCTGATTATTCTGCGCTTTGAAAATTTGTTTTGAGGCTTTGTAGTGACTCTTTTACGTTCTCTATTTTCAAAGTTTGAGAAAAGTGTCTAGGGAATCGCAATCAGACGAGGAAACCGAAGAAAAGGGGAAAAGTTGTCGTTAATCCAGGCACGTAATATAATATACAAATCACAAGTTTGGGGTAAAGAATATGCTATTTACAAAGGTAAGAATAATTACTCAGAAAACTCTTCCTGACAAAATCAATTGCAAATGTTCCGCAAAGTGTTTCAAAATTGGCACAGAAGAAGTTCTGAGTGAAATTTTGAATAATTTCTACTTAACGTGTGTGGAAAGCAAAAACATACAAGATAGGTATCTTTGTAAAGTACTTATCTCTGAAAAGTGGGGTGGCCTTGCTCTTGCAAGAAAACTATCAACTCTGACGAAACGTCTGAAAGGAGCATTCGAAAGGAATCCTCCCATTTAAAATATCTACGTGCGAACACTTTGTCTTCAGCCATGGTTCACCATAGGAAAAGTGAAAGCCGAGACGTTCATTAATGGCTTGACTACGTCAACATTTTCTTTGAGAAAAATTACCCGCCTTCCTGAACCACCAACTACTACAGTCTGCTTTTTCCTTACAATTTCATTGATTTTTTTGTATTGTGCACCTAGTGAAGTCAGAGCCCATAGAGCTTTCACACAGGCTTGTATTCTAAACAATAAATAATAATAATAAATAAATGATCTGCAAAAGTTTTCTGAATATACCACAGACTATGCTGAATTCTACAACATGATTTTGAGTCGGCCGGCATCTGAAGTTTAAATAAGAGAAGATTCTTACTATGCAGAATAGTGAAAGATATTACATATGATTATATTATTTCTGCAAAACAACTGTAATTGACCAAAATAAAATCCAATGATATTAAAAGGTCAACTTTGCTGATTTTTACCCCTTACTGAACTTATTAATATAATAAAAATGATAAAACAGTGCTGTAAATTTATTTTATTGCAGAAACCCCACAACTGCAGAGGCTGGAATTTTTTTAACCCCCCCCCCCCCGAACCTTAATGCATATATATCACGTTTACATTTTATGTATAGAACCATCCTTCACATTCAGGAAACGTTTTCGTAAAAAAATATCTGCTTTCAGTTAAGTTAGAAAGTTTTTCTTGAATATCTCAAAATTTGAAATTCTGCACTTTTAGGGTTTCTAAAATAAGCGCTTTAGTTACTATAATTATAAGTTATTAGAATTTACAAAACAGTTTCGTAACTGACGTAACATTTTAGTAATTGGTAATTGTTATCCTATGTGAATGTTGATGATGAAGTTGTAATTTGTAGTCATTTTACGGATTTAGGATAGGTCAAAGGGTAATTGGAATTTTGGATAATTCGAACTTTGTTCCAATGACTTTGGACTTCGAATTAATCAAGTTTGACTTTAATTCATATATGCAACGGCATATGTGAATACATACCTTATAATTGAAAAATGAGGCATGTCTGAGTATTTGAATTTTACTCACAGATCCAAAATTGAAGTCGAAAATAGATTTGGGGGGGGGGGGGCATAAAAAACTACTGAATTCACAAAACGGTACAAAATTAGCATAACAAATCATAACAAATTTCCCTTAGAAACATGTAGCTGCTACAGCATACTCTTCATGAAGTCAAATTCCTAGCTGCTAGATCTCTTATATTACATGATTTTAAGTATGGTCTCACCGTTGCCCATCGTGTATATCCATGAGGTCATCCAACGCCATACTAAGAACTTTTTTCACGCGTAATGGCCATGTTTTAACTGTGTTATTCTTACCATACGTTGGCTTTGCCACCTTTTTGCACAAATGTTATGCATTCACTTTAGATGTGTCATAATTGATTGCTGGAATAATTTTTTTTTACATTTAATTCGGAATAAAATTTTGGAGTTATTTGTATACCAGTGTATTTTTCATGTTCCAGTGTATGATTATGTTATTATATTGATT